>NC_058404.1:28742824-28929223 GCF_002201575.2 Neomonachus schauinslandi
CCTTTCCTTTCCTTTCCTTTCCTTTCCTTTCCTTTCCTTTCCTTTCCATTCCATTCCTTTCCTTTCTTTTCTTTTCTCTTTTCTTTCTTTTCTTTTTCCTTTCCTTTCCCTCCACTCTCCTCTCCTCCCCTTCCTTCACCTCCCCTTCCTTCACCTCCCCTCATTTCCTCTCCTTTTCTTTTTTTAAAGATTTTATATATTTATTTGGGGGGGGGTGAGGGTGGGGTGGGGAGAGAGGAGCAGAGGGACTGGGACAAACAGACTCCGGGCTTGCCGGGGAACTTGATCCGGGGCTTGATCCCAGGACCCTGAGATCATGACCTGAGCCAAAATCAAGAGTCCGATGCTTAACTGACTGAGCCACCCAGGTGTTCCTGAGAGCGTTCTTTTCTAACCTTAACTTGCAAGGGCTTCTATGGGGTCAGTTGGACAGCTTTGAAACGTGTTCTTCACGGCGGGGAGACACGGAGGACTGGGGTCTGACAGCTGTATAGGAAATCCAGAGTGTGAGAGAAAGACTAATAGCTGGTCTGGTGGCAGAGCCAGGAGAGGCACTTGGTGTCCTAGAGCAGCCTAATGTCCTAGAGTTTGTCAGGGTAGCACATGTGTGATAATTTCCTGTGGACACATGTGGACCAAGTTGGGGGCAGGGAGACCAGGTGTGGGGTCTTTTGAGAGCCTGTCCCAGAGGGCTGACAGGCAGGGTGAGGGAAACTCAGCATTCGGAGGGTGGTACTGCACATCTGGATGCCCAGGAGTTGTTAACAGTCCATTGGGTTATGGAAACTTCAGGGAACTTCTAAGAGCTCATGGAAAGCACCACTGCAATCCGTGTGAAATTTCCAGCCAGATCCATCTGGGAATACTAACCAGTCAAGCAAGAAGCCCTTATTTCCTCCCTTGCTGTCACCTGTTTTGACCCAGGAAGCTTCTGAAACTATAGCTTCCCCCTGGGGAAGGAGGCAAGCTTGAAGAGAACAGAGGGCAGAAGAACCACACACCGCCTTCCCCACTTCTGAACAGAAGCCAGCAAAGTTAATGTAACACTAAATTAAGTTCTGGAACTTTCATTGTTATGTGGGACTTGTTACCTTAATTTTTGATTTGCGCTATTTTATGACTGAAAGTGACTGCAGGATATTTTGTTTTCTTCCTGGAGTTCAGAAGAGTCATTGCACCTGCACTCCACCAGCTTTTTGCCACAGGTGCCCAGGGCTTTCATGCTGCCTTGCCTTAGAATGCTCTCCGTCCAGTGAAACTTTTGCTGACTCTTCTGTACTCTCTTAGCACCTTAGTTATGTTATTGGTTTAGCACAACATAAACCTTATGTAGAATTTCACCAAAGTCCATGCTGAGCAAAACTGGGGTAATTTGCTCACACTAGCACCCAACCAGTTCTCTCTTTTGCATCTATGTTAGTCTCTCTGTGCTCCCGCGAAAAGTAGAAAAATATATCACTTCAAAACTTGATGGAAAAGAAAATTAAATTCTTAGCCCCAGGGCCTCTGAAATCATGCACCGTCATCTTCACCATCCCAGCAAGATCCGCACTCTGTAAGACTGGCATTTAGGAAACAGGAGCACAGCTGAAGTGATGATTTTTTATTTACCCTTCCTTCCTGTGACAGACTGCAATGCATCAATTTATTCCTGCATTTTCTGTGGAGCTTTGCCTTCCTGTGATATGGTACTTTGCTCTATTCTGAGAGCCCGTTCCTGCCAAGTGATGTCTGCCAGAGGATACATAATACTGCACAAAATGGAACAGGTTACAGAAACAGGTCTTATAAAATTTCAGAACCTTGTTGAAGTGAAGGTCACTAAATTGGAGACACCATGACTCTGAAATCCAAGGGTCCCAGAGTGTTGATGAAACTGGGGTTGTGCTTTGTATAGTATGATATGATGGCTGGGGAATGACGGCCTAAGTGAACCTATTTTTTATGTCCAAGGTACAAGCAACAGTACTGTCATCTAACACTAAATAAAAAGAAGGATATGCCACATTTAGAGATGATGATGTCATCCCTGGTTGAGGACGACTTAGTGATGGTTATTAGAAACAGAGTTTGGTTAGAAGGAAAGGGAATTATGGAATAATGGAGTGTTTTCTCCCAGCAACCCCCAGTAAAAACTTAGAGCATATTCTTGGCTACATGGTTCAACCTTATAAATTTCTTAAAGAAATTTCCAGTCTATGGGGCGCCTGGGTGGCTCAGTCGTTAAGTGTCTGCCTTCGGCTCAGGTCATGATCCCAGGGTCCTGGGATCGAGCCCCACATCGGGCTCCCTGCTCAGCGGGGAGCCTGCTTCTCCCTCTCTGCTGCTGCCCCTGCCTGTGCTCTATCCCTCTCTCTCTCAGATAAATAATAAAATCTTAAAAAAAATTAAAAAAAAAAAAAGAAATTTCCAGTCTAAGTACATGCAAAAAAATTCCAATAGCCTCCAAAAAGGAAGGAGGATCTTCTAATACCAAAATAAAAAACAAAACCAAAAACAAAATGAAAAAACCTCTCCAGAAGTGACCTCAGGGTACAGCTTGGCATAAATAATTAATAGTTAAGTGACTGCCAAATACCTATGACATGTCTTAGTAACTTTTTTTTAAAAAGATTTTTTATTTGTTTATTTGAGAGAAAGACACAAGGGGAGGGGAGGGTGGGTTGGGAGGGCAGGGGAGGGGAGGGGGAAGGGGCAGAGGGAGGGAGGCAGAGGGAGAGGGGAGGGGCAGAAGGAGAGCGAGAAGCAGAGCAGGACCCTGGGATCATCACCTGAGGCCAAAGGCAGAGGCTTAACTGACTGAGCCACTCAAGCACCCTATCTTCGTAACTTTTATTTATTTGTTTATTTGTTTATTTATTTATTTATTTTTAAATTTATTTGAGAGAGAGAGAGAGAGAGTGAGCGCACAAGCCGGGGAGAGAAGAAGAGGCAGGGGGAGTGGGAGAGGGAGAAGCAGACTCCCTGCTAAGCAGGGACCCCAATGTGGGGCCTCGATTCCAGGACCCTGGGATCATGACCTGAACCAGAGGCAGAGGCTTAACCGACTGAGCCACCCTGGTGTCCCTCTTAGTAACTTTTTTTTTTTTTAAAGATTTTATTTATTTATTTGAGAGAGAGAATGAGAGAGCACATGAGAAGGGGGAGGGTCAGAGGGAGAAGCAGACCCCCTGCCGAGCAAGGAGCCCGATGCGGGACTCGATCCCGGGACTCCAGGATCATGACCTGAGCCGAAGGCAGTCGCCTAACCAACTGAGCCACCCAGGCGCCCCCTCTTAGTAACTTTTAATCATCATAAGGATCCTTCATATTTTCTAGGCTTTTATAGGCTGAACTCCAAACAATAAAAGTAAGAGGAAGAAATAATCCTGCAGCACAACACAAGGGTTATACTTTCTTACATCTTCCAATGTGAATATGGTTCAGGTTACTTGAGTTTTAGCTAAATCTGTGTAAGCATGACTTTTTAAAAAATTAATTTGAGATGGACTCTGAAAAACAAACTGAGGGTTCTAGAGGGGAGGGGGGTGGGAGGATGGGTTAGCCTGGTGGTGGGTATTGAGGAGGGCACGTTCTGCATGGAGCACTGGGTGTTATGCACAAACAATGAATCATGGAACACTTCATCTAATACTAATGATGTAATGTATGGGGATTAACATAAGAATAAAAAAAAAGAAAAAAAAATTAATTTCAGAATTAGCTATATTGTAAGTCAAAAAAACAAGTTTCCAATACCAGGACATCAGGAGAGCCTGAATGGTTTGCTCAGAGACCTGTGAAAAAGAGGAAAGATCCAAGTCTCAAAGCAGTACACTTTCAGAATAAACTTGTGCTTAACATTCTGATGGGATCATTCAGTGCAATACAGAGAAGGATTTTCTATTAGGGTACGTAGAGAATCTAAGAGATGCATTTATTCGGCTCTTCAACATTTGGAAAGCTGCATTTTTTCCCACAAATGGTGTAGTCTTGTGTAGGCAAAACATTTTGAGAAAATGTTCTTATATATGAACTTTCAAAGCTATTTTCTGAACTGTTAAGCATTTTTGTTTTGCAACGAGCACTTTGTTATAAAGAGCAAATCATTTGGAAAACAGATGATTCCTTTGCATAGTCTTACTTTTAGTGAGAATTAAAAAGATGGCTTTCAGCTTTCATGACTCAGGTATTATGGAGTGTCACTCTTCCCGGCTTTGTCTCTCACCCATTTTCCTTATTATTCTTGGGGAGGGTTTGTTTCATTGGATGATTTGTATCTTTCTGTAGAGTATTTGTTGAAACTGACAGGAAGGAAGCTTTACTGTGTTTTCCTCTAGGATGTGCTAGGGGGTAGAATAATGTTTTATTCTCCAAATATAAAACCAGCCTTGGTAGGTGGGAGAGGGACATACCATCTCTACCAGGAAATTACTTGCAATGCCAACTTAATCTTAGAATCATGAAGATGAAAGAATCTTGAAGTGTCTCCTAATCTGACTCCCGTCTTTAGGTAGGACACTATGTAAGCAGTCTTCCCCTTCTTAATCTTATTTTGCTTCTTCTTTTCTCCTTTTTCCCTTTCTCTTCCTTATTGGCATCCATCTACTCTCTTCTTCCATTTTGTTGCCCCATCCCCCTCTTCATGGAACTTTTCAGTCTCTTTCCAGATAACCCCTGAGTTAGTTCAAGGGAGTGGTCCCTGCTCAGAGGTCACAAGATTTCTACCTGGAGCAGGTAGGAATAAGTCCAAAGGAATTTATGGAATTGACCCATGCTCTAGTCTAATTTCAGTTCAGGAACCAAATCTCATGCACTTATCCTGGTGTCATAAGGAAATCCCAAAGTTTGTGGTGTGAATGAGGATCAGGCTGGGACCCAAAGCCTCTTTGGAAGAAGCTCACCTGGCCACCCACACCACCCCTGACATTTCTGGGTATGTATTTCTATTAGTTCACTTCAGAAGTTTGTCACATCAGCCCTCAGGGCTTGTTCTTTATTGGATCAATTGTTTCTATCTTAGTGCAGCCAAATATAGTACCTCCAGGAATTAGCACTCTAAACCAACCCCCACATTTTTAAATTGTTAGTGGTTTCTGAGGACTAATTTCTTAGAGCTCTTCTGTCTTAGAATGACATTTCAGTACATAAACACGCTGCACAGAGATTCCCATTCTCCTAGATGTTGGGAGTGTTGCCAGAAGACAGTCGTCAGACTTCAGCTTCCTGTGGAAATTACCCACACTGTTCTTGGGGGTGGTCTCTTCTATTGACCAGTTTCTAGGGGAATAAAAGGCCAGGCCGCCTTGCTGCAATGCAAGCCAACTCTGAAGGGTCATCCCAACTCCACTGAGTCCCATGGGTATGGCTGGGACCTTGGTTGACGCTGCATCATAGCTCAGCTTCTCTCTGTTCAGTTCTGCTCCACCCCACCCCACCCTTCCTCAGGGGTTGAGTCCAAGAGCTTTCACTGATAAGCTTACTGTATACTCATCTCTGGTTCAGAGTCTGCTTCCAGGGAAACCAACTGTAAAAATTCTCCTTCTCTAGTCTTAAAAGGGAAGACAATTGCAAACAAAAACGAAAAAACAAAAATTCTTTCATAAGTTATTAATGTAACAATACTTTATACATCTTTCTTTAGTTGGGCTACAAAAATGAGTAGGCAGGAGACCCTAAACAACTGGGTAGAAGAACAGAGATTTAAACTTTCTTACCAAAAAGAAATTTCTGGAATGGACCCAACACCAAAAGAGCAACATTGGAAGCAGCTATCTACAGGGCTGAGGGCACAGACTAGACAGATTGCCTTAGTTTGAATTCTTGCTCTGCCATTTACTGTGTCTCCATGTCACACTTCCCTCATTTGTAAAATGAGAATAATAGTACTTACCCTATGTTGTGAGAGACTGAATATACAAATGAACAGTGGCCAAATCATATATAAAAATAGAACTCTGACCCATGATCCATAGCAACTGGCCCAGGAAACCAACCCATTTTCTATAGGAAACAGCCCAGGAAACCAGCCTACTATCTATAGGTCAGACTTGTGGGAAATCAGACCACTCTTTCTAGCAAATAATGCAGGAAGCCAAACAATAACCCTGTAACAATTGGTGGAAAACAGCCAGGACTTGATTAATAACTGAGAGCTTCCCTAGTTTTTGTCTGTTCTCGGCTTAGGACCAACCAGAAAAAGCCAAATATGTCCCCTAGCCAATTAGATAGGATGCCCTGCTTCCAGTTAGTTTTCCTACAGCTTCCTCCTGCCAACAGCCTCCAGCCATGGCATATTTGAGGCTGTCCCCTTTTTCTACTATAAAGCTTTCCTACTCTTCTGTCTTCAAGTTCCTGCCAAATGCAAGTGATAGCGGCTGACTCCCTTGGTATATATAGCAAGCTCTGGCAAAATAGCCTCTCCTTGTTCTCATTTGGGTGGTCTTTCTTTGTTTACTTCACAGTTATTGTGGAGATGCAACATACACCTGATTTGTATGACCTGCTGCCATAGACCCCAGCCTTCAACCAGGTGCAGTGCCCAGTGACCCCTTGAGTCTTGCTGCTGGAGGCTTGTTGAGTCCATGAGGATATGGTCAGTCAGTACAGAGTCTGAACTCTGCTGTATTGAGTTCCTTGACTATTTGTTCTCATTTTGGTACTGGGTTTTGTTATTGGTTCCCATTTTGGGGGACATCACTGGTAGAGACAAGCCATTCCTTTTCATCATCACTTTTTGCTGTCTTTTGCATTGCTGTTTTGTGTTATGCTGTCTCAAAGTCATAGAAAAGGAGAATCATGGGGTAGAACACGGGCCCTGTAAGCCTGTTGTTTGAATCTGCCTCACAGACTTCGTGGTTCTGAGTGGACTAGCATCCATTTGGACAAACTTTGCTGTGAGTCACCAATAAAACTGGATGAGGTTTTCCTTACATGTTAGTTTGGTTTGCTAACTCCTCAGTGGGCAGTGTTTTTTGATTGGTGGGCAGAGGCCTACAAACAAAATTCTGAGTCAAAAATTCCTTCACTAAAAGATTCTTTGGTCAATGATAATGAACAATTGGGTAAATTAAACAAGAGCAAGGTAGACTAATTTCTCTGGTAAACCCTCTCCTTCCTGTCCTTCAGTTGCCTCTCAATATCCAGCTCTCTGTCTTTCCCCTTATCCTTCTGATTTCTCTCCTTCTAAACCTCTTGTTGACACTTTTGCAGTGCAAGTTTTAAGCTCCTTGCTTGACCTTGTAGTTCCTCATGCAGTGTAGATATTACTACCGACTGAGAACACAGAACAATTTTCAGTCAGCCAATTAACCTTTTATGAGATTTTATTACTCCTCACAATTCTACACCACCATAACACCCTGAATCCTGCCATTCTCCTACATCTACCAGAAGAAGGGGAGCCTCATGATCATCTTGCCTTGGGGAACTTGCTGTACCTTGCTGTACCTCAGGTTTATTAGAGACTCTTACTGAAAAAAATAACCTAATATATTTTTTAAAGATTTTATTTATTTATTTGAGAGAGAGCGAGAGAATGCGCACAACCAGCAGGCAGAGGGAGGGAGAGAAGCAGACTCCCTGATGAGCAGGGAGCCCAATGCTGGGCTTGATCCTAGGACCCTTGATCATGACCTGAGCTGAAGGCAGATGCTTAACCGACTAAGCCACCCAGGTACTCCAATACTAACCTAATACCATTTGCTGATGAATCATACTTCAAACTGAAATTTGAAGTTATCAGGCAGGATATGCAATCACTAATCTAAGAATACAGTCCTTGATCTGAAGTAAAATTGGCCCAGATGAAAGAATTTATTGCACTCACTAGAGCTTGTCAGCTATCCAAAGATCAGAGAGCAAACATATGTACTAATAGCAGGTGTGCTGTTGGAGTAGTCCATGCCTTTGAGATGCTTTAGAAACAAAGATGGTTTCTTATCTCTGCTAGAACTCCTATTAAAAATAGACAGCAAGTTAAAGAACTTCTAGATGCACTCCCATATACCAGACAGGTGGCAATTATAAAGGTTGGGACCCATGTGAAAAGATAGTATGGAAGCTAATGGAAATGTTCTAGTAGAAGATCACTATACCAAATAAGCTGCTTTAACCAAAATTATGATCCTCTCTAAACCCTCAAAGGATAAATATCTTAAGGGATTCAAAGAGGCCATTATGAAATATCAGCCTGTAGCCCCTGATTTTGAAAAGGAAGATTAGAAAAAATCTGTTGTACCCTTCACTCAGATAATCTCTGGTGTTCTCAAGATGGCTGCTTGGTAGCACCAAATGATTTTAAATGGATATTAGCTAAGTTTTTCCATGAAACTCCTCATCATAGACTAGACAAATCAGTTAGTGTCTTCAATCAACATTGATACGGAAACTTGAAAAAGATGACAGAGTATTTTTGGGTCATGTGTCTCCTGTCAACAACATAATCCTGAAAAAATTGCAAATGTGGGACATAGTAAGGAATCAAAACCTCAAGGTCCCTTTGAACACCCTCAGATGGATTTTATCCAACTTCTACTCTCCATGGTATTTGAATATGTTTTAGTTATTATATGTCTATTTCCAGAAAGTGTTGAGGCATTTTCTTGCCAAAAAGTTATAGTCCTTACAATTGTTAAAAAGCTGCTGGATTTTGAGTTTCCAACTTAAGGCATTCATACTTTCATATCAAGTGATTGAGGCACACACTTTATGGGAACCATTATAAAAGAACTCAGTAAGGCTTTACGCCTTGCCCAAAAACTACATTGTCCTTACCACTGACAGTCTCAATCTGGAAAGACTAAAGGACCAATGGCATCCTTAAAATCAGTGAAACTTGCAGAAACTCTTTAGGCTGTATCAGTCCTTATGGCCATGCAGTCTACTCTCTCAGGGACACATTTGTTATCCACCTATGAATTAGTAACTGGAAAGTCTGTGTATTTAGGATTTCACCTCCAAAACTAGGCTTTGCCCTACTGCATGTGGATGTGGCAAAATATTGTGAGAGATTCATGTCCTATACCAGGTTCTATCACCAACAGTTTAAGGCTACCTTTCCCACAACATTTCCCTAAATAGTCTTTTCATGATTTTTAACCAGGAGATTTCAACTATTGGAAGAGACCTCAGAGAAAAACTGCTCTTGAAACTTGTTGGAAGGGACCCTATCAAGCACCATTAACAACAAAGACAGCTGTGAAACTCCAGGGAGTTAATCCTTGGGTTCATGTTTCACAACTAAAACAGAAATTCAGAACTCCACACAATTGGAAGTCTACTCAATAGGGTAAGTCAAAATGAGGATTCCAGAAACAATTGATCTTCAGAAATAGACAGCTGACCCAGCATCTTTAGAACAAGCAGATGACAATGGATATTGGACAGCTTCTGCCCAAGGGGTTGGACCAAGACCCCTATCTAATTGGTGTTTTGTTTATCTGCTTGCTTATAATAATTCTTCTTTTATATAGGCCTTTTGTTCTTTTCCACTCATAATGACCTTTTTTTCCTCTTCTACCCTCCTTATTATAATTGCTAGGTCAGTACACACTCATACCAACACCATTCTTAGATTATCCAAACAGTAACCACTGCCCTCAATCTTACTGACTCCTGGATACACTGTCCATCACCAGACCCTGTGATAAAAGCTCTGGACAATCCTGGTTTCATCAAATGAGACCACAGGAATTTACAGCTGATAGCATTTCCACTTGTACCTACATGGACAACCGACCTTAAATTAACATGTGACTTTGCTAATATTTATTTGCCCCAGATAAAGAACCAATAATTATGACCTATTGGTCAGACCCTAGGTAATTCTAAATTTGAATTCAACAAACTTCATTGGGCAATGGGCCAAATACTTACAACCTGGAAGAGACTGATAGAGATCCAAGTATGTGACTCAACTAATGGGAGGTCTTGGTTCCAAGCTCATATCATGAATGACTCATTTTTTCCCTGTATATCCATGTACCCCTACTGGATACTACTTCCTTTGTGGCCAGGACACCTGGTCTTGTTTGCCTTTAGATTAGCACCTCATACGCTTTAGGAATAGTATTCTGAGACTTTTCTGTATACAGAGATCCAAATTCTCTAAGTCACCAAGTTTGGATTCAGATCTGAGCTTCAAAATGAGGTCACTCTTGATTATTCAGGCATACTACCTCAGGGAATTACTGACTCATTGTTTATATAAATAATCAGAGCAGTGTTCCAATTGGTGGGAATCACACAAATAGAAAAGACTGTAAGTAAACCTATCGCTAATTCTAGCAGAAGTCATTAAAGACACCATCTCTGCCCTAGATAGAATACAGATCAGTCTCGACTCACTGGTATGTGTCATGATGAGTGATTGCATTGCTCTCGATTTCTTGTTGAATAGTCACGGTGATATCTGTGCCATTGCTAATATTTTTTGTTGTACTTGGATCAATGAAACAGGCAAGGTGGAAAAGGGTATATATTACCTTGAGGAATAAACTCCTTCGCTTTCTATGGCTGATCCTATGGCCTATGGGATTTATTTTCTTGGCCTTGATTGAGCTTGGGGTTCCTGGTTTCAAAGCAGCTTATAGGGACTATTGTTCTTGCTTTTGTCATAGGGGTCATGATGCTTGGTCCATTGCATTCTATCCAGACTCTTAAATGCTTCTGTGCAGCTTCTCTCTCACACATGATCACCATGATATAATAACAAAAAAGGTCAAGAAGATCTTGCAATAGAGTTGACTGTGAAGGTAAATGGACAATTGGAGTAATGAAGAGATTGGTGGTGACAGGTGGTTTACAAGGAGTAGGTATGATTCCAGTTTAGTTTCAATAAGTGGCTCTGAAATTTCTTTTCACTTTCTGTCATATCCCTGTGCTATGATATTAGTGGAAGTGGGTTCCTGATTTTGTCCCCTATGGTCTGGGTAGCAGAAAATCTGGCTTAATTAGAAGTGTAGGGCTGTGGGCGCCTGGGTGGCTCAGTCGTTAAGGGTCTGCCTTTGGCTCAGGTCATGATCCCAGGGTCCTGGGATCGAGTCCCACATTGGGCTCCCTGCTCTGCGGGAGCCTGCTTCTCCCTCTCCCACTCCCCCTGCTTGTGTTCCTGCTCTCGCTATGTCTCTCTCTGTCAAAAAAATAAATAAAATCTTTAAAAAAAAAAAAAAAAAGAAGTGTAGGGCTGTGTACAGACACTGCTGAAAATGGAGGAGGATGCCTGTAGTGGCTGACTTGGGGCTCTGGTAGATTGGCCTTGGTTTTACATTATCACAATCCTAGGAAAGTGGACAGTGGGGTCAAAGTGTTCCTAGATGGTCCCAGGATAGGCTTCTAGTGTCCTCCTAATTCCCCTGGATCCTGAGGTCCTTAGTTCTGATAACTGGGACCCTGCATCACCAAGGAGGGTACACCTTACTGCCTTTCTGGAATTCAGGGTCCTGTCCTGGGCCTCAGAGTATGTCTGGTGGTCCTGAGCTATACTTGGGCTTATTTTCCCAAAACTACCCAGCAGAAAATAGGCGTCTTCTTGCAACAAGCCTGGCCTATTGCCAATAATCTTGGTTTAATGTTACCCCTAGGCCATGTTTGGCTTTGGCACTTCTATTTTGAAAAAAAAGGGGAGAAGACCTAGTGGACTTCATTGCACACTGGTTGTAGAAGAACTTAATGTCTTTATTTTTTATCTGTTTTTTTTTTTTGGAGGAGAACTTCATGTCTTACATAAGCAACCCAACAGTAGGCCAGCTAGCACCAAGGTTAGACTCTGATGTGAAGGCATTAGGACTTGGCCTTTGGTCTGTGTGGTCAACAAGATGGCTCTTTGGGAAAGGGAGACCAATCCTTCATTGAAGGGAGATTAATTGATTGAAGAAAAGAACTTTAATAGTATCTAAACATGTAATAGTTGAAGCGAGAGGGTGTAGGGAGAGGAAATTTCTAATGGGAGAGGGATTGGAAAGAGGTACTTAGAAGTAGCCTAGAAGGGTGACAGTTGGCTTGAAAGCTGTGGAATCAGGGCTGGGGTTTGACAGTAAGGAGGCTAGGCTCCAAGATGCCAAATGTCTCTGAGAACCACCATCCATTGGGAATGAGCCTTTCTTCAGAGAGACCTATTGGAGTGTCTACCGATGTAGAATCAGTAAGTGATTCCTTAAAAGAAAGCTTTGTGGTGAATTAGAAGAGACATTTTAAGAGAAAAGAAACTGCAATGACAGCTGACAGCAAAGTTGGAGACAGAAGGACTATTTAATATAACAGGTGACTCTGAGTCATCCAGAATGCCTAAGAATAGCATGCAGAACATTGGGAAAGTATATAAACTCCATACTAAAGTTGTTTGTCTATTTAGAAAGATATTTCAGAATTAGGTGCATATTTGTTAGGATTCTCCAGGGAAACAGAACCAGTAGAAACAGAACTATATATATATATTCATTCTTTCTTTCCTTCCTTCCTTCCTTCTTCTTTTCTTTCTCTTTCTTTCTCTTTCTTTCTTTCTTTCTCTCTCTCTCTCTCTCTCTCTTTCTTTCTCTCTCTCTCTTTCTCTTTCTTTCTTTCTTTCTTTCTTTCTTTCTTTCTTTCTTTCTTTCTTTCTTTCTTTCTTTCTTTCTTCCTTCCTTCCTTTCTTTGAATTGGTTCATGCGATTATGGAGACCAAGAAGTCCCACACTCTGCCATCTGCAAGCTGGAGAACAAGGAAAGTTGGTGTAGTCCAAAGGCCTGAGGACTAGAGTTGCCAATGGTGTTTAAATCTTGGAGTCTTAAGGCCTGAGAACCAGGAGCTCTGAAGAAGATGGATGGCCCAGTTCAAGAAGAGAAGAAGGAATTCTCATTTCCTTCATCTTTTTGTTCCATTTGGGCCTCCAGTGATTGGATATTGCCTACCCACATTGGTGAGGACAGATCTCTTTACTCAGTCTACTGACTGAAATGCTAGTCTCTTCTGTAAACACCCTCGCAGACATACCCAGAAATAATATTTTATCAGCTACCTGGACAGTGAGGCCAGTCAAGTTGACCCATAACATTTACTACCATAAATTGGTTTATAACAAATCTGTGCTGATCAAGATGTGTTAAATTATAAAGGGGTATTATAAAGGATTTGGTAGAGCTGCTTATTACATCTTTCAAAGCAAGCTGCTCTCACGGTGTCACAAAAAGTTCAGTGTAAACCATCCTATGAGGACTTAAATGATGTGGTCCTGGTATTTCTTTGATTGTCAGGAAAGAACGGTCTTTTTATTGTTGAGCAATTACCCATAAAATTATGCTTTGAAACTGCTTTTGATCAACATTGGATGGCAGCATTGTGAGATTATACTCCTTCAGGAAGTCTGGATGGATGCTATTCTGTATTAGATAGTTGATTTGGGTGTAGCCAAATGTCATGGGTAGAAAACTGTTAAGTTTTTCTTTCATGAATGAGGCACAGATTTTATTTTACTTATTCTATTTTATTTATTTATTTTTAAAGATTTTATTTATTTATTTGAGAGAGAGAGAATGAGAGAGAGCACATGAGAGGGGGGAGGGTCAGAGGGAGAAGCAGACTCCCCGCTGTGCAGGGAGTCCGATGCGGGACTCGATCCCGGGACTCCAGGATCATGACCTGAGCCGAAGGCAGTGGCTTAACCAACTGAGCCACCCAGGCGCCCTATTTTATTTTTATAAAATAAAAAAGTAGGAGCTTTTCCAACACCAAATCAAATGGGATAATGAATTCTAAGTTTTTATACAAGATAGAATGGTCATGGTGCCCTTAGGCTTCCCCATATAAACAGAAGGAAAAAAAGGCATCTAAATTTAGTAGTATTAGTTTTGGGTGAATCCTTCAAGTAAAAGTGGTTGTATCATACCCCTCAGTAACCAAAGAGACTCACAATGTAGGATTTCTAGGCAATTAAGTATTAGATGACATTTATTTGATTTTGAATAGTTGATCTTGAATAGTACCTTCAGAGAGCAATTAGTTAGTGGAGCCAGATGTATGTTATTGCCACTCCTGGTCTGTGGTGTTAAAGCCCCACAATTCACCAGAGGAGTATTCATTTTCCTCTCCATTTTTAAAAAACACAGGTGTTTGTAGTGATGTTTTAACACCTGAAACAAAATAAAAATCATAAAATCTGAATTTATTGCTTGCTTAAGGGACTCTTTGTGAATCAAAGGGTTACTCTTTGAAAAAGACTATACTTCTGTTAAAACTGTTGGACTAATTTTAAGGATTGGGTCCTTCCACTAGAAATGGTTGTTTAATAATTTTTAAGGAGGGTACTCTTTCTTTGGCATTCTATTAAAATGATTATAAAATAAAGAACAATGAAATAGTATATAAAGTAGAATATTTGACAAGGCCTTGTTGCTTCTCACCCTAATTTCTATTTTTGACCCTTTTAATTACTCCTTTTGTTATTTACCTCATATTTCTTTTTTTAAAGATTTATTTATTTATTTGAGAGACAGCGAGTGTGCATGCGTGCATGTGCGTGAGAGTGGGGGGAGGGGCAGAGGGAGAGAATTTCAAGCAGACTCCCCACTGAGCATGGAGCCTGATGTGGGTTTCTATCCCACAACTCTGAGATTATGACCTGAACTGAAATCAAGGATGCTTAACCAACTGAGCCACCCAGGTTTCCCTTTATGATCATATTTCTAAATAGCATATTTGTATCACTATTTGTTGACTCCCCCTCCCCCAAATTTCCACTTGTTAGATGAGTACTTAATACTTTTATACCTCCCACCCCTCCACACATATAACATCCCATCCTACTAATATTATCACATATATGATAAATCAATATTTAAATTTATTTTGACTGCATACATATCCACAGATGAACATGTAGTATACTATAATTTTGTTTACTTTTTTATACAATTTTAGGTTTTCTATGTGTTAAATATAGTATTTATTTTAAAATTGTTAGCTTTTTAAATTTATTATTATTTGTATTTATTTGAGAGAGAGAGCATGCGAGTGGGAGGAGGGGCAAAGAGGGAGGGAGATGGGGACAGAACCTAAGCAGACTTCACACTGAGCATGGAGCCTGATGTGGGGCTCCATCCCATGCCCAGGAGATCATGACCTGAGCTGAAACCAAGAATCTGTTGCCCAACTGACTGAGCCACCCAGGTGCCCCTCTAGCTTTTTTATTGACCTATTTAGCTTAGTCCCAAACTGTATCTGTCAAAACTATAAATTTCATCACAATACACTCTAACACATAGGTCACTTTTTCTTTTCTTTTCTCCCTTTCCTTTCCTTCCTTCCTTCCAGTCTCTTTCTGTCCTTCCGTCCCTCCCTCCATCCCTCCCTTCTGTCCTCCCTCTGTCCCTCCCTCCCTCTCCCTCTAGATCCCCCCACCTTCTCTATCTCTCTTTCTCTCCCCACCCAACCCTGACCCTTGGTGACTTTCTGTAGCTCTGATTTGTGCCCCAATATGGATAGATTCTCTCCAAGAGGGTTTCTTTTTTTTTTTAATTTTTTTATTCTTATATTATCCCCATACATTGCATCATTAGTTTTAGATGAAGTGTTCCATGATTCATTGTTTGCGCATAACACCCAGTGCTCCATGCAGAATGGGCCCCCCTCAATACCCACCACCAGGCTAACCCATCCTCCCACCCCCCTCCCCTCTAGAACCCTCAGTTTGTTTTTCAGAGTCCATCGTCTCTCATGGTTCGTCTACCCCTCCGATTTCCCCCACTTCATTCTTCCCCTCCCGCTACCTTCTTCTTCTTCTTTTTTTTTTTTCTTAACATATATTGCATTATTTGTTTCAGAGGTACAGATCTGAGATTCAACAGTCTTGCACAATTCACAGCGCTTACCAGAGCACATACCCTCCCCAGTGTCTATCACCCAGTCACCCCATCCCTCCCACCCCACCCCACCCCCCACTCCAGCAACCCTCAGTTTGTTTCCTGCGTCTCCAAGAGGGTTTCTGAATATTGGTTTTCCTTTTACTATCATCCTAGAAATTCTTTTGCCTCTTTCTTGTGTTGGATTACATGCCTTCTTCTTTCTTAGTTTATTCCTATACCTGGTCAAGCGCATTCTCCAAAAACTTCTAGAAAAAGGGTTCATGTCAGGTTAATTTTTTGAGATCCTGCATATTTGAACATGTTTTCATTCTACTCTTATACTTCAGTGGTTTCAACTATGTATTAATCTGTTCATGACACCATAACAGAATACTACAAACTGGGTGGCTTAAACCGCAGACATTTATTTTCTCACAATTCTGGAGGCTAGAAGTCTGAGATCAAGGTTCCAGCTGATTCCGTTTTTGGTGAGAACCCTTCCTGGCTTGCAGAGAGTCGCCTCCTCACTATGTCCTCATATGGTCTTTCTTTGGTAAGTATGGAAAGAGAGCAAGAGAGCTCTCTAGTGTCCCTTCTTATAAGGACACCAATCCTTTCAGATCAGCCCCCCCTTGTGACCTCATTTAACTTTAATTACTTCCTTAGAGTCTCTATCTTTAAATATAGTTACATTGGGGATAAGAGCTTCAACATATGAATTTTGAGGGTTCACAAACATTTAGTTCATAGCAAACTATATGTATGTTTTTTCTATATTAGAAATATTTTTTTCCAGGGCACCTGGGTGACTCAGTCAGTTAAGTGTCTGCCTTCGGCTCAGGTCATGATCTCAGGGTCTTGGGATTGAGCCCCTCATAGGGCTCCACACTTAGCGGGGAGTCTGCTTGTCCCATTCCCTCTGTGATCTCTCTCTTTGTCTCTCAAATAAATAAATAAAGTCTAAAAAAAAAAAAAAGAAATATTTTTTCCTAAGAATTTTGAGGGCAATTTTCCATTATCTTCTAGCTTTCAGTGTTGTTGAGAAGTCTGAAATAATTTTTTTAGCTTTTTTTTTTAAAGACTTAAACTTTTGAGAGAGAGGGAGAGCAAGAAAGAGAGAGAGATCGAGTGGGAGGGGCAGAGGGAGAGGGAGAGAGAATCCTAAACAGATGCCACACTGAGCATGGAGTCCAACACAGGCCTCAGTCTCACCACCCTGAGATCACAAACTGAGTCGAAGTCAAGAGTCGGACGCCCAACTGACTACACCGCACAGGGACCCCTGAAATCATTTTCATTACTGAAATGTTTTTCTTTCCGGAAGCTTTTAAGATCTTCTCTTTATCCTTAGGCTTCTGAAATTTCATGATGATGTGTCTTCTTTCATTGTGTTGGGCCCTCAGAGATCTTTTCAGTGAGAAGTTCTGGAATATTAAAACATTTTTTTCTTAGATAGTTTCTTCTCTCTTTCTTTCTTTCTTTCTTTTTTTTTTTTTTAAAGATTTTATTTGTTTATTTGAGAGAGAGAGAATGAGAGACAGAGAGCATGAGAAGGAGGAAGGTCAGAGGGAGAAGCAGACTCCCTGCTGAGCAGAGAGCCTGATGCGGGACTCGATCCCGGGACTCCAGGATCATGACCTGAGCCGAAGGCAGTCGCTTAACCAACTGAGCCACCCAGGCGCCCCCTCTTCTCTCTTTCTTAAAAAGAGATTCTGTTTTTCTGATTTATATCTGATCTGTTCATTTTCTTACTAAGTTTTATTTCCCATATAATTTCTTTTTATTTTTATTCCCAATCTGTCTATTGAATTTTGGTATTTGTGTATGTAGCCGTGATGCAAGGCAATGTAGGTATATTGTTCTTCCTACTACAGGAAGGCAACTACTTCTGATTGTATTTAATAAGAATGAAAAAAATTGCTAAATGCACACTAATTGCCAGGGGCTATGCTAATTTGCTCCAGTGCTGATACCACATCTGAATTATATAGTGATTGGCATCACTATTTGCTATTGTTTGTGATAATCTAGTCATCTTTATGCTCTATCTGGCTTTTGCGTTGGGCAAACACAAATGTTAAATGGTGTGTAAAAAATACCATCCCTGGTCTCTAAAGTAGTCAAGTTGATAGAAACAGAAAGAAGAATGGTGATTGTCAGGGGCTGGGGGAAGGGGAAATGGAGAGTTTTTTAATGGGTATAGTGTGTTAGTTTTGCAAGATGAAAAGGTTCTGGAGATCTTTTACACAAGAATGTGAATACACTTAACACTACTGAACTGTACACTTAAAGATAGGTAAGATGTAAGTTATATGTTATGTGTTTTTTTACCACAGTTTTTAAAAAAGTAAAAAAAAAAATCCATGAATTATCATCTCTGCATTTCTTAAATTTTTGCTGGTGGTGGTACTGATTGCTGCAGTTACCTCAGGGATGTTGTACTGTATGTGGTTTACTATCTTGGAAAGGGTTGAGGTAGTTCCAGAGGCTTCCATTCTGCCCTGCCTACCCAAATAGCCCTTACATCAAAGACCAGGGAACCAAGGTAGAGATTCTACCAGTTACTAAATGTATCTATTCCCACTCTACATTCTGGGATTAGGGGATAACCATAGATAGAATGGGTCTCTGGTCCCATTTGGACCCACTGGGTGATCCATTTGGGCCAAGACTCCATTCATCTCCTGACCTTAAGCCTCCACTCTGACTGGTAGACCATGGTACTGGTAGACCATACCACTCTGACTGGTAGACCAAAGATCCATATTGGATCTTTGGAGGATAGGGTCACTTCAGAGCAATATCTAGTAACTCCAAAATATCTGGTGTTTCACCTTCCCCAGTGTCCATTTATTCTCTTAACTGGCTGTTGGCACCTCTGGGAAAGCCTTGAAGGATGATTTATGGATAGATATCTGTGACTGCATTGCAGAATTCTTCCCTAAAGTTCTTGCTCAGCCAAAGAGTTCTCAGTCTGTGAACTGGTTTAGGTGTGGGAACTAGTTAAGAGGCTGTGAAATCCTCACTATAGCAATTAGAGTTAGGTGTCTGCCCAGCAGACCTGGAATTTTTCCACCTATAAATGCCAAGCAGCATCCTTTGTAGACTGCCACTTTATTTCTGGGGATTTCATGATCTTACAGAGTCCTGTGTGTCTGAACCTTCTCATAGCAACTTGGTCCTTATAGCTTATTGCGGTGATTGTGTCTACCTTGTCTGTGCTGGTGAGGGCTACCACATGTCTCTATTTGGCGATCCCATTATTTCCACTGAAACCAAGAGTGTAGTTCCCTTGCAGCATCCCTCCCTATTGTTGGTAGAGGACAGCCACCACAGAGCTTTTCAAAGTTGCTAGTTACCATCCTTCCTCACCAATGAATACCTTCCCCTCTCATTAATAAATATCTTAATTTCCTAATGTCTTGGTGGAGGGAGTGTCCTCAGTTCCTTCTAGAGGGTAGATTCAGTTAGGGGTGGCTGAGTAGGTTGGTTAAAATAGATCTGGTCCAACATTTTCATCTTGTTGAGATTTTGGATTCCTTCTTCTACAGTAAGCCAGAGAATTTTTGGGATTTTAACCTCATCAGCTGCTTATTACTGTTGAGTCCAGGCTTCGGTTAACCAGCCCAGTAGAATGTTAACACCACTCCTGGACTCTGAAGCCAATTTATTCAATTCTAATTCCTGCATAAGTGTACCCATGTCAATAAATCAGTCCAATCAAGCTTTATGTTTCAGTTTCTCTGGTGTCACACTCTTCAAATCACTCATGTATGTGCTTTTCAGAATCCTGTGACAGATGTTTCACTCCTTTGGCTTGACTCTGTTAGTATCGAACCCCCATTATGAACTTGGAGGCAAGAAAATGTTGATGGGCTGGGTCCTGAGGAGAATAAGCATCCATTTTTGAAGCAACTACTCCAGTTACAGTCACTGAAATATTTTTCTCTCCCAGAAGGTTGCATCCCTCAGATGGAGAGTGGGGAAGGGTTGGCTCTACTTTTAAGGTAGGTTCAGAAAGATCTGGGGTTTCAAAGTTTTCAGCCTCATTTCTGACTGCCCAAACGACCCTCCTCCCACATCTCAGGTTCTCACTTCTTCACCACCAGCCAATACCCCTATGTTGGTGAAGAGACATGGTGGAGCTGAATATTTAATAGGTTTTACAACTTACATCTCGTAAAATTAGGCCTGCTCTTGGTCCTCAGCCATATCTTCTGTGTGTCGGTAAGATAAGGGACTCATTAAATTCTGCCATAGCATCTTCCTGATTTTCCATTGGTGTTTTGAGTTGGATGGTCACAAACTCCAATTTTTTGTTTTCTGTGTATATGTTCTCTAGTACTATCAGAAGCCAGTGGGTTCCCCGGTCTTTATAATCAACCCCCAAATTTTGATAAGCACAATTATTATCATAGCAGTGATATGTCCAGACATAGTCTTTCTCAGCAACTTGCCTTCTACCTGAGGTATATCCCATGCCCTGTAATAATTTGAGTAATTGTGATGCCAGCCATACCATGGATTACTTGAATCCCATTTTGTCATTTTTAAAAAATTTTATTTCATTATGTTCTGTTAGTCACCATACATTACATCATTTGTTTTTGATGTAGTGTTCCATGATTCATTGTTTGCATATTAACACCCAGTGCTCCATTCTATACCTGCCCTCCTTAATACCCATCACTGGGCTAACCCATCCACCCACCCGCCTCCCTTCTGACACCCTCAGTTTGTTTCTCAGAGTCCATAGTCTCTCATGGTTCATCTCCCCCTCCAATTTCCCCCCCTTCATTTTTCCCTTCCTGCTATCTTCTTCTTCTTCTTTTTAACATATAATGTATTATTTGTTTCGGGGGTACAGGTCTGTGATTCATCAGTCTTACACAATTCACAGTGCTCACCATAGCACATACCCTCCCCAATGCCTATCACCAGCCACCCCATCCCTCCCACCCCCCACCACTCCAGCAACCCTCAGTTTGTTTCCTGAGATTAAGGATTCCTCATATCAGTGAGATCATATAATACTTGTCTTTCTCTGATTGACTTATTTTGTTTAGCTTAATACCCTCTAGTTCCATCCACGTCTTTGCAAATGGCAAGATTTTGTTTTCTTTTTGATGGCTGCATAATATTCCATTGTGTATATGTATATACACACACACACACACACACACCACATCTTCTTTATCCACTTGAATCCCATTTTGTCTTAACAGAAAAATTATCTGTGAACTTTTCAGATTACAGAATTCCATTCTAAGGTCTTCTTTCTAGGACCACCCTAGGCACCAATTGCTACATCAATCAGGGTCTTGTCAGAAAAGAAATGGTATACTCAAAGTAGTTATTTTGAGGAGGATTTGATAAGGGACTATTTATAAAGATACAGGTAAGGTTTAAGGAAACCAACAGAAGATAATGTAGTACTGTGGGTTAGTAATTGTGGGGAGATGATACTACTCTGGTCTGAAAAGGCAAAGGGCAGAAGTGGTTACTGGAATCTGGAGAGGAAATCTCTGTGGAGGAAGCTTCCAGATAGAGGTTGTGGCCTTTGGGAGGAGGAGGCAGACCACTCAAAGCAAACTGGACGGGAGGAAATTGATGGGGAATGTAGAGAATAAATCCCGAAACCTCTTTTCCTTCTTTCCTCTGATCCCTTCCCAGTGCCTTCCATTGGCCAAATCCGAATAGAAGTCAACAAGCAAAGGATCCCATTGCTGTAGCATCTTCTAGTAAACCTCCTTGGGCTCACAGTGAAGGGAGAAAGGTTGACAGTACATGAAAGAGGGCGAAGAGCAGATACTCAGCATAGGGGCTAACTCTAACATAGTCTACAATTCTGGCTTGCCTGGAGGAAATTGGTCAAGTTTCTCTCAGATCTGTGATATGTATGCGCTATTCTCTATCATCTAGTTTAGTGAATGTATATAAACCTTACAAGGAGTTTTCTATTTAGGTTGATTATGTCTTCTTGAAGAAAGTCCTATTAGAAAGTGGCAGTCCCATTTCTTGTGAGTTTCAGATAAAACCTCACTTATTCCACTTTTAATATAGAAATAATTAACTTCCAATGTAAAAATAATCTTTTATTCTTCCAAATATTAAAAAATCACAAATAAAAAGAATTACTTTGATTTTATAGCCCAGGAGATTCTTAATGTTCAATAACAGAAATGCAACTAAGCAAATTTTAAAAATCTAATTGGATTTAGTAATTGTTTCTAGCAAGTGGAAGGGAGCTCCAAAGGGCTACGGGAAAGGAAAGGTTTTTAAAGGTAGAGAGGGAGGAGGAAAATGGAAATTATTAGCCAAGAATCCATTATTTTAGGCAAGGTGGCCCTCCTAATGGGATTGGAAGGGCCTATCAGTAAATTTCCTAGTGCTAACCAGGAAGTCCACATGCTGACTAGTTAAAGGTGACATTCCTAGGGGATCAAAACTGCAGTTAGGTTAGGTAGCTTGGTTTGTTAACTTGAGGCTTTACCTAAGTGATGCCATTTTGGATCTGTGGGTTTTTTTTTTTTTTTTTTTTTTAAACATCAGCTAGGAGGTGATGGGGCTAGAGAGAAGAGACACATTTTGCTTTGATTGTTAGGCTTTTGAGACTGTACTGAGGGAAGCTGGCTGTAATGGTGCCCAAGCTTCTCCCTGGGGAGAATAGTTGTACGGTAGTGGTTTAACCAAGAGAGGGAATGCTGGAGGTGTTGGAGGACTGGGTTGAGACTCAGTTGTGTGTAGGCTGAGTTTAGAGGTACTTCTGGGACATACTGGTCATGCTGTAGAGACAGGCTTCGCAACACAGGGGAGAAGATTTTGGGAATTCAGGAGAGAGTTCCAACCTAGAGATGCAGATTTGGGTTTGGGGTTATTCCCATGACTTAGATAGAGGTGGTGATGATTCTAATTCTCTTTGGAAACGTTCTAGCAATAAGACAAACCAGAAAAATCATGAATCTCAGGGGAGGGGGGATAATGTTCTACTGCTCAGGAGCCAAAAGGGGTTGGAAAAGTATACTTTGGGAGGATACCAGGGGCACATTCAACTGGCTCACAGTTTTGTCTTGGGCTGGCTCAGGTGGTGGTTCCTGAGTATATGAAGTCTCAGGGGCACTGAGCTGCCCCCCGCAGCCGGGTTCAGAGTGACTCATTCTCTGTGACAGCTGGGTGTTGAGGAAGTGCTGGCCACCTGCCTCCCTCCAGGGCTGTAATCAGCTCAGGCTTTTTTGCCTTTTGTCATGTTAAATGGTGCCTGCCTGTGCCTGACTTCCATGAGGCTTGCACTTAATCTGCAAGAGAGAGAAAAGAAAGGATGACTCACTCCCCTTTTCTAGGCTGCTCTTATAGAACCCAAGCTTTCTTCAGCAGACCCCAGGGGAACCCCTCCAGGATCAGTATGAAATTTATCTTTATTCCTGAATTACTCCTTTCAAACTAGTTCCCATTTCCTGGAGAGAAGCAGCCATCTGCCTGCTTAGTGCTTGATTTTGGGGGGCCCTGTATGGATTTCTCCTGTTTGCTAGGGCTCTTCCTATGTGGTGTAGCATATAGCTCTCCCAGATCTTGGTAAGTAGCCAAACTTCACATCTTTCAAACTCACCAGTTGTTTGATAGACTGTTTATATCAATCCACCCTCCAAATGCTCTCAGGGTAATGGCCATGAGGAATGGAATGAGAAGAGAATCTGTCCGCTGAACAAACATCCATTTCAGTGCCCACTCAAGGTCACCAGAAGGTTCACTTCCCAAGGGCTTTGGGACTTATCTTTCTGTGGATGTTCACTTCGGTCTCTGAGTTGATTTACTAGAAAAGCCTTTACCAGATGTGATGCTGAAAGGCCATCTGCTCTAAGGTTTAACGTGCTCTGTGCCTCACGGAACTGGAATTCATGATCTGTAACAATACTTGGTTTGAGGTCACCTTCAGCTACCCTGTGGTGTGTAGGTTCAGAGCAGCTGACCAGTGAAAGCAATAGCTCTGTCCCTTCGGAGGTGATCTAAAACAGAAATAGCTTTAAAGGACGTTTACAGTGAAAAAGGCTTAAGTTGGACAGACTTTCTAAGGAGCTTATTTTTGAGAGGTCACAGAAAGAAATGAGTGGGGAATCCAGAACCTTCCTTTTTCTTCTTGCAGCAGGAAGGTGGTGATCTTTTCTTCAGGCCATTCACAGCTTCCCTGTGGCTCAGAAGGGCTGGTATTTCTGCTAGTGGAGTGTTGTTCTGATAGAGCTGTCCAGAGGAAGGTCCTCTTGTACCTTTAGTTGCGAGAAGTAGAGTTGCTATATTTTCTTATACCCCAAATCCCTCAACATTTTCTCCGAAATGATTGCCAGCCACTGGCAGATGATAGAAGTGGATTTTCCTTTGTTGTCAGAAGCTCTGGTTCATGATTAGTCACTATGTTTTTAGGTAATAAAAGCAGACTTGAATTTAATAAAATATCTGAAATAACCATGAAAATTTACCAAAGATGTAAATTAGGGGCATGACTATATCCTAAATTATGGGTCTCTGTTTTTTTTTTCTTTTTTTTAAGTTTCTCTTGTGAGACTCCCTAAAATGGCTTAATTATTTGAAATTTGATTTACACACATTCAGATATATCTAACATATAGACAAAGAGTATCAGAGTATGTTCCACATTTTCCCTTTTCCTGTCTCACAGGGCAAGCTTCCACATGAAGACTCCCTTCTAATAGGTGTCCCTTAGATCTGACTTCATCTCCCCATGGAGGGAGACTTTATATTTGTCTTGGAGTTCCTGTTAGAGTCCTAGAAAAACTCAGAAAGGAGTCTAAAGCTAATGGAAAGAATTACTTCAATTTTGATACTCATCTTGTTAAAAGAAAAAGTGTGTGCTTTTAAGCTAAAAAAAAAGTGGTCCAACTATTTCTTGATTGTAAGGGTATCAGTATTCAAACATTAACTTCATTGTTTTACGCCCAATTGTTTGATGTCTAAAATGCAAGTTTTTAAAATAAGATTTTTATTTATTTATTTGAGAGAGAGAGAGAGACAGGCTGAGCGGGGTGGGGGGTGAGGGGGTGGGGGGCAGGGGAAAGGGAGAAACAGATGCCCTGCTGAGCAAGGAGCCCAACTTGGGGCTTGATCCCAGGACCTCAAGATCATGACCTGAGCCAAAGGCAGATGCTTAACCGGCTGAGCCACCCAGGCACCCCTAAAACGCAAGTTTTAGGTTAACTAACTTGTTAGCTAACAAGTTGTAAATGAAATTACTTTTCCTAGGTTCCTCCTACAATAATAGTTCAAACTATGGTGTTTTTTTCATAAGCAGTCTTAAAGATCCAACTTCTGGTGTACGGTCGACTTACCAGGAAGCAGCTGGAGTAAAGCACTGGGTGTATTCACCCTGATCTGCACTGGGTGAGGGCGAGTGGCTGGCAGAGCCTGTGGATATCTACGTATCAGTCATGGAACCCATGGAAAGAACCCAGCTATATGAAGGCACCTGGCAGAACAGAGTTCAGGCTTGTCTTTCCCATCTCTTGACAGTCCCTTCTCTGCAACTAAATGGGAAATAAGGAGTGTTGAGTTTGTGGCTGGATCTGCTGTTTGGTAGAAGTTGGTAGAGACTTACTCCTCTGTGTATTTTGGCTATCTCCACATGGTTGTGTGACTCTTGATGTTCAGGCTTGTTGCTCTCAGGAGCTATCAGAGTATGTTCCACATTTTCCCTTTTCCTGTCTCACAGGGCAAGCTTCCACATGAAGACTCCCTTCTAATAGGTGTCCCTTAGATCTGACTTCATCTCCCCATGGAGGGAGACTTTATATTTGTCTTGGAGTTCCTGTTAGAGTCCTAGAAAAACTCAGAAAGGAGTCTAAAGCTAATGGAAATCTCTTCTCTTGAGAAGTTTTGGTTATAAGAAGTTATCTAGGACAATGAGTTGAAGAGACATTGATTATGGAAAAATACAGTCTGATTTATTAAGAGGAGAGAACTATGACTTGAGTATTCAGTGAGGTTAAAAACAAAAGCACTCAGTGTACTCAGTATTGTAAAAAGAAATAGAATAAATAACATCTGAAAACAGATTGTGCGTTTACCAGAAGCTAAAATATTGGCATAGCGTAACTACGTAGATGAAATTGTTGGTGGGATTTAAATATTTTGCAGCTGTGTGTATATGTGACTGTGCAGACATGCATGTCTGTGTGATTGTGCGTGGTAAATGGGGTGGGTAGGGTTTAGCCTATAGGTTAAAAAAAAAAAGCCATTGGATTTTCTCCCTGAGAAACTGGATGTGTTGAAGAACTGATTTATTTTTCACTTCTTGGTGGTGGCGCACGACTTTTCTTCCAACTAGATCCAGTTTCTCCTTGCTATTCTTATAGAGAATTAATGTTTAATTCCTGATCTTAGCTCGTGGGTAATTGGGTCATTAACCCTGCTGTTTTAGAGGGTCAGGCCCGCCAGCCACCCCTAACAGCTTTTCTTCCTTACAGCCCCTTTGATGTCCTGAACTATGTGCTCACATTGAAATGCAGTGATACCTGGTCATTTATTGAAGGTGAGAGTATTCTCATGAAGGTAGGGGGATTTGAAAGTCTAAGGAAGCTGCGATCAGTCTGAGGAGTCCTCTAGAATTAGTGCTGCTCATTTATGGGATACCTAGAATCCAGGTGCACAAAGGCACCCACCGTGACCTGAAGTGTTGAGGGTAGTGATGGGACCCAAGTCAACAGTCAGACCCAACAATGTGCAGGAACTTAAGAGAGAAAAGCACAGTTTCAAAAGAATCATTGACCTACCTGAAGCAAAAAGGAAAAGCGTCCGCCAGTGGTAGCTTCCTGGAACATGTGAGAGGTGAAGTGATCAGTTCAGCTCCTTGCTTTCTGCAGGATCAAGGCTGTCCCTTGGCAGACTGGTGATGAGGATGAAGATGGACCAGGTCTGGGGTCACCTCCTGTATAAGCCTCCTGCCTCTTAGGAAAACTCTGAACCCCTGGGGGTCTCAGGCTACCTGTGGGGTACTCAGGATTCTGTTGATGTGTACCAATATTGGGACAAGATTCATGCCCCAATATTTCCTACTTCAACCTCAAGATTTACTAATTGAATGACATATCTATTTGAAAAGTCTACTAAGTGCTCTATGATGAGACAACCAGTAAGTTAATTCTTCTAATATGTTAATTGCCTAATTATTTACATTCTTTCCATAAGTACAGTATCTCAGCACAGTCAAAACACACACTTCATCTTAAAAAGACTTGAGAATAATTCTTATGGCAACACGGAGCTGGAAGAGATGTTGTTGAGATGGGTTAAATCCAATCTTCCCATTTTATAATCAGGGCAAGAGAGGCCCCTGAATTGAAACCACCCTACAGTGTCATATAAGCACTTACCGTCTGGGCAGAAACCAAACCTTGGCCTCTTGACTCTGCATCATACATAGTGAGAATCAGAGCCACAATAGCATACAAGTGAGGAGTTTTTGTGGTTTTTGTTAGGGGTTGTATGGGTACTCCCCAAACCAGGAGCTCTTCCTATATGTAGGACACTGTGCTTGGAGCTGAAAGTAAAAGAGGGGGAAGATACTGATTTTGACTTAGAGGAGAGATGGTACAAATATGCTTAAGAGATAAATCACAATCCTAGGGAATATATCTATTCTGATGTGTGGAGCAGAGAATTACCTCCTGAAAGACTGAGTCTCATACAACTCCTATATTTCCCTTAATTTCTGTTAACCTCTGCATTTTACAGCTAGTTAATGTCAAATGTTATAAATTCAAGGGTCCTCCAAGTATGCTTTTTGCCTCTTTTTTTTTTCTGAGGTTGAGAATAAGTTAATTTAAATTACTCTAAGCCCTGAAACACAAGAAAATTGAAGGGCCTTTACCTGGAATACAGGTACCTCTAAGAATCAGGTTGTCCCAAAACTTGAGGAATAGAATTGGTAAAGTCAGGATTTAGGCTTGAGAAGTAAAAGGAAAATGAAGAAAGTGCTGTTAATTGAGGTGGAGAAAGAAAGGAATTTCCTTAGGAGAAAGATTGAGATCAGAGCTATCAGGTCAGACAGACAGGAAATATGTGGGATCTGTGTTCCTTTTGGGACTGGGCTTGGGAAAGGGGATCTTATGATGGTTAATAGATTGTTGAGTTGTTTGAGGAGCATCAAATTTATAATTTATAATGTCCATTCTTCCCTGTCTTGATTCTGAACCAGGTAAGTCTGAAGACGCCAGCAACACAAGGCTCAAGAGGAAAGTGGATATTACAAGCCTTTAAAATATGTGGAATGGATGCTGGGGCGCAAAGGGCATTTCAGGGAGTATCTGGAGACTTGGAGAGACCACCTTGCAAATTTCCCTATTTTGCCACATTGGAGGAGCTCATGGGGGGGGGGGGGGGGGGGCCGCCGGTTGTCCCGGGGCCGGGTCCTTCCCGTTGGCGGCTCCTCCCTGCCTCCCGGGCTTTAGGAATGTACAATCCGCCCACGATCCCTACAGCCAGAGCCGTTTCCAAGGACACAGCTCTGAGAGACTCCTGTGTCCTTGAGATCATCTAGGCGCTATACTGACCGAATTCAGTTAAGGCCTCCATAAAACTTCCTAAGATTCTGGCAGCTGGGTGTGGAGATCTACTCAGCTTTCGGCCTCCCAAGAGGAACCGCACAGGTAAGTTCCCCGGTTGATCATACCTGCCACCTACCAATCTGGAGTGGTCTGCCTCTTTCTTCGGTCTCTCCCTGCCCTCCATGTATGGGGGTGAGGGCGGGGGTGGTTTCACATTTCACCTGGGAAGCACCCGAGGTTTCCAGCCAGCATGCTGGAAGACAGGAGTGTCTCAAATGCCTTTTGGGGAGAGGATGCCGTGTGCATAGGCTAATTGTTTTTCCTAGGAAAGAGGGTGTATAATACCACAGTTGCCTTTTTGATGGTATTGCTCCTAATGTGATTCTGGATTGTTTCAAATCCTGGGTTTTGAGGCGATTGTTATGTTTGGAGTAACTATGGTAGGGGCTGGTCATTTGTGTTTTTTGACATTTTGTGCCTGGGGCGCTAATGCTTGGTTTCTTATTTTTCCTGTTTACTCTGACTCTTCCGACTCGTGGTTTTAGGGAGGGATTTGGGTTTTGTTAATTCAGCTTGGGAGGGGATGAAGGAGCCCATTCTGTGACAGTTAGGCTGTGGCTATACCAAAGCAGGGGCCTGACTCTGCCCAGGCCTCAAGGGGAGATTCTCTCAGTGGAACAAATTTGACGATTAATTTTTTTTCAGCGATACTGTACATGAAGATTTTGTTTCCAGAGTCCAGTTTCTCTCTGGACACTTACTATTTGAGGGGGTTCATATTGTCTCAGTTTGGTGCCTATTTGTATTGCTGCTGAAGGATTTGGGGACTTAAGAATGTCTGTCCTGGGCGCCTGGGTGGCTCAGATGGTTAAGCGTCTGCCTTTGGCTCAGGTCATGATCCCAGAGTCCTGGGATCGAATCCCGCATCGGGCTTCCCGCTCCTTGGGAGCCTGCTTCTCCCTCTGTTTCTCTCTGTCTCTCATGAATAAATAAATAAAATCTTAAAAAAAAAAAAAAAAAGAATGTCTGTCCTCTGTGCTCCTTGCACACTTTTTGGGGAAGCTATATTAGTGCAGCTGGGCATAATGTGAGATGGGAAATAGGTAGGGAGTGAATTTTGGCTCAGGGTGCAGTTTGGCCTGGAGTTAATTTAGTAGATGTTCAATTTTGGCCGTCTCCGAGCCTTTAGGTACAAAAATCTCATCCACATGAGCCCAAAGAAGATACATCAAGAGCTGTAATAGGTGTGGGTGGAGAGGTCTCATGAAAGCAGTAGCAAAACCACCTTGATATCCTGTAGGTTTGCTTCCCTGAGAGAGCCACGTTCCTAATTCGTATGAACTTGGTTATTCCAGCACTGAGGTGAAGAGTAAAGCTGTGTGTGTGTGGGGGGGTGGGGCAGAGAGAGATAAGGGGGTGTTATTGGTGGTGAAGGAAAGGCTTCTCCATTATTATTTTTGGCTGTTGTGAAGGGACTTTCTCCCCCATGATTTTTGCTTCCAGGGAATGGCTAACCTGTTGGTTGGATCCTGCTTCTCTGTCAGGAAGGGGGTTCCATCTGCCAGAGGTCACTGTCCCTGCCTGGCATGGTTTCTTTTCCCCGCTGCTTATGAGAAGCATAAGGCACCGGGCTTCCCTTTAGGCACTGTGCTTCTCAGCTTCACATTTTGGATCCCCTGCGCTTGGCTTTGCCCGACTTTTCAGACTTCTGTTTGTAACAAAAAAAGACCTTCAGGGATTGTGGGGAGGTGATTATTAAACCTCATAATGTGGTTCAGGTGAAGGACTCTTGCTTTGCCTTTTACATTCGGCATTCTTCTTTTACCTGGAGAGAGAGGGGCTTGATTGGCCGTCACTTTCCTTCTTAGAGCAAGGCCTGAGCAGTTTCATCCCCCAAAGTTATTTTACACAAGTTGCAAGAAGAGAAAGGAACAGAAGATGAAATATACTGTAAGTTTCTTGTATCTTTTGCTCTTTGAGAAATCATGCATACTTGTTATTCTGTAGTATTGAGGAAAAAAGGGGAAGCTCAGCTTTCAGTGACCCAAATAAGAAAAGTTAACTTGATGTAAAAGGGAGTCACTTAACTCTTGGGTACAAGGGGGCAGTTCTTACCCTTGGGGCTTGATGGTGGACCAACCTCTCTGGTTCTTCGTAAGATGGATGGAAGAAAGTTCAGACATTTGAATGAAAAGAAAGAACCCTTACCGGCAGAGGTCTGAGAAAGCAGCTCTTGTGATACTTGATTATTACTTAATAATAATTTGAGTAGATATTAATCATTTAAGTAGTAGATTTGGATTCTGCTCACAAACCCACTATCCATCTGTTTTCTATCCCCCTCCCAACTAAGAAAGTCCAAGGAAAACCCACTTTAGGTTTCAAGTAACTGTTTTCCACAAGCAGTTTCTTGTCTTGGAGATGGAAGTTGTAATTAGCAGCGACTGGGTGAAACTGTTCAATGAAAAGCAAGTGGTCCTAGCTCTAATTGTCCCAAGTGCCCTATGGTGTGTGTGTCTCTGCAATTTCTGTATTAGCCACTGGGTGGCGAGCTCACTTCACAGAAACCCAAATCTGCGCACCCGAAGTTTCTTTTTCTAACATTGATGACAAAAGGAATACTGTTCTAGCGGCCAAGATAGGCTACTATGTAGTAGAAATGAGAGGTTAGAAACTTCCCCCAAAATTATTTTATTGAATAATCAATTTGGGCATTTACTGCGTTACGTGTGCCTTACAAAGGCTTATTGCTTTTTTTTATTCTCTATTCCTCCAGGACACTTGATTTGAGAAAGCAATCAATAAAGATTCATTTAGACAACCAAAGGCCACAATGACATAGTGATCAAATTCTATTCCTTAAGTAGACAAAATGCTTTTCATTCGAAGACCATACATATCTAATGTACCCCTTAGTCCTTGCTATGGGCTGAATTGTGTCCCCCTGCCCCTGCCTCCCCCGCCCCCTCAATGTATCTGTATTTGGAGATAGAGCTTTTAGGAAGTAATTTAGGTCATAAGGGCAAGGTCCTAATCCTAAGTGACTGTTGGTCTTAAGAGAATTTAACGTTTCAGAATTATTTTAATGATCAGTAATACTGGGGAATTGAAGAAGCCCTAAGACAGAAGAATAGTAGAACATCTTTCTCATTATTCCCAATGGTCTTGAACAAAACAAAACAAAAACCCCTCTAGAACTTATGTTTTGTGTATATTATATATATATATGCTTGTGTATAAATTTTTATTTAGGAAATTGTAAGATATCCAATTGCACAGAGCCAGAGAAAAGTTGACAGTCTATGGCAAAACTACTGGAGTCTTCTTTGCCAATTTCCCCCATGCTGGCTAAAGTTACTTCACTGGCAACAAGACCATTGAATCTGCAATTTGGAACGAGACTTAAAAGTGCATATTTCTAGAAAGTTAAAGTATTGTCTCAAATCCATCCCAAGGTGTCAAAGATGGATTCTTTTACGTGCAGATGTTTCAGGGAGGTGGAGTGGGGGTAGTGGAAATAAAGAAGAGGGGAAAGGTGAGGAAAAGTATAGAGACAGGAGGGGGGAAATAAGAGAAACTTTCCCCTTTGGAACTAATGAGGCTCAGATCTGCTCAGAAGACTCTAGATTCTGTTGTTTTTTTTTTGCTCACTTAGAAAAGGGATACGCTTAGACATGGAAACAATCCCCATTTTAACCTTAGATCAGAATTTGAGGTCCAGTTTTGATACTTATGCCTTGGGGCAAGGTGCCTTCTGATCCTTTTCCCTAATCTGTACAACAGAGCTAATGTGTACTCATGGAGTTGTCTGGAGTCCTGGATGCGAGGATGCCTGCAAAGCTTCCAGCCTTGCTTAGCACAGAGCTGGTGCTAGGGATTATTTGGTGGGGGTTTAACATCATAGCTAAGAGTACAGCCTTTGGGGGCAGACAGTCTGGCCTGAGTCCAGCTTGGCCATTGACAAGCTAGACTGTTTGAACAATCTACAAGTTTCTTCATCCGCAAGCTGAAGATCATATTTACTTCCTGTTGTTGTGCGGATAAGACAACATACATCAAGTTCTGTGTAATGAGGGCTACTTAGTAGGAGCTCAGTGAGCAATGGCTGATACTGTCTCCCATTAGGCTTGGACAGTGTACTTGGCACTTGGGGGAAAACCGTGGATGGAAGCTGTAGGAGCTCTCTCCTGTTCACGCCTCTGCACTTGCTTTTTTATGCTGTCCTCCTCTGACTTAGATCTGAACCTGCATTCATGTGTTTATGCATCCATATCTAGTGCAACATGTCTCAAATTTTCAAGACCCATGATTCCTTTTGATAAATGTAAAAAAAAGAAAAGGCAACCTTCCTATTCTTTTTCAGATTTTTAAAAAAAATTTTATTATATTATGTTAGTCACCATACAATACATCATTAGTTTTTGATGTGGTGATCCATGATCCATTGTTTTCGTATAATACCCAGTGCTCCATGAAGTATGTGCCCTCCTTAATACCCATCACTGGGCTAACCAATCCCCCCCCACTCCCCTCTAAAACCCTGTTTGTTTCTCAGAGTCCATAGTCTCTCATGGTTCATCTCTTCCTCCAATTCCCCCTCCCTATTTTTCCCTTCCTTTTCCTAATATCCTCCATAATATTCCTTATGTTCCACAAATAAGTGAAACCATATGATAATTGACTTTCTCTGCTTGACTTATTTCACTTAGCGTAATCTTCTCCAGTCCCATCCATGTTTTTTTTTTTTAAAGATTTTATTTATTTATTTGAGACAGAGAGAATGAGATACAGAGAGCATGAGAGGGAGGAGGGTCAGAGGGAGAAGCAGACTCCCTGCCGAGCAGGGAGCCCGATGCGGGACTCGATCCAGGGACTCCAGGATCATGACCTGAGCCGAAGGCAGTCGCTTAACCAACTGAGCCACCCAGGCGCCCCCCATCCATGTTGATATAAAAGTTGGGTATTCATCCTTTCTGATGGCTGAGTAATATTCCATTGTATATATGGACCACATCTTCTTTATCCATTCATCTGTTGAAGGGCATCTCGGCTCTTTCCACAGTTTGGCTATTGCGGACATTGCTGCTATGAACATTGGGGTGCATATGGCCCTTCTTTTCACTACATCTGTGTCTTTGGGGTAAATACCCAGGAGTGCAATTGCTGGGTCATAGGGTAGCTCTATTTTTAAATTTTTGAGGCACCTCCACACTGTTTTCCAAAGTGGCTGTACCAACTTGCGTTCCCACCAACAGTGTAAGAGGGTTCCCCTTTCTCCACAACCTCTCCAACATTTGATGTTTCTTTCCCTGTCCATTTTTGCCATTCTAACTGGTGTACGGTTGTATCTCAATGTGGTTTTGATTTGAATTTCCCTAATGGCTAATGATGATGAACATGTTTTCATGTGTCTGTTAGCCATTTGTATGTCTTCTTTGGAGAAGCATCTGTTCATGTCTTCTGCCCATTTTTTGACTTGATTATTTGGTTTTTTGGGTGTTGAGTTTGAGAAGTTCTCTATAGATCTTGGATACCAGCCCTTTATCTGTAGTGTCATTTGCAAATATCTTCTCCCATTCTGTGGGTTGCCTCTTTGTTTTGTTGACTGTTTCCTTTGCTGTGTAGAAGCTTTTTATCTTGACGAAGTCCCAAAAGTTCATTTTTGCTTTTGTTTCACTAGCTTTTGGAGATGTATCTTGAAAGAAGTTGCTGTGGGTGATGTCAAAGAGGTTACTGCCTATGTTCTCCTCTAGGATTTGGATGGATTCCTGTCTCACATTGAGGTCTTTCATCCACTTTGAGTTTATCTTTGTGAATGGTGTTAGAGAATGGTCGAGTTTCATTCTTCATGTGGCTGTCCAATTTTCCCAGCACCATTTATTGAAGAGACTGTCTTTTGTCCATTGCATGTTTTTTCCTGCTTTGTCAAAGATTAGTTGACCATAGAGTTGAGGGTCCATATCTGGGTTCTCTATTCTGTTCCATTGGTCTGTATGTCTGTTTTTGTGCCAGTACCATGCTGTCTTGGTGATCACAGCTTTGTAATGTAGCTTGAAATTGGGCAACGTGATGCCCCCAGCTTTGTTTTTCTTTTTCAACATCTCCTTGGTGATTCGGGGTCTTTTCTGATTCCATACAAATTTTAGGATTGTTCCAGCACTTTGAAAAATGTCATTGGAATTTTGATCGGGATGGCATTGAAGGTATAGATTGCTCTGGGTAGCATAGACATTTTAACAATGTTTATTCTTCCGATCCATGAGCATGGAATATTTTTCCATCTTTTTGTGTCTTCTTCAGTTTCTTTCATGAGTGTTTTGTAGTTCCTAGAGTATAGATCCTTTACCTCTTTGGTTAGGTTTATTCTGAGGTATCTTATGGTTTTTGGTGCTATTGTAAATGGAATCATTTCTCTAATTTCTCTTTCTAAAAGTTGCGTTGTTAGTGTATAAGAAAGCAACTGATTTCTGTGCATTGATTTTGCATCCTGCCACATTACTGAATTGCTGTATGAGTTCTAGTACTTTGGGGGTGGAATCTTTTGAGTTTTCCACATAAAGTATCATGTTGTCTGCGAAAAGAGAGAGTTTGACTTCTTCTTTGCCAATTTGAATACCTTTTATTTCTTTTTGTTGTCTGATTGCTGTTGCTAGCACTTCTAGTACTATGTTGAACAGTAGTGGTGCGAGTGGGCACCCTTGACGTGTTCCTGATCTTAAGGGAAAGGCTCTCAGCTTTTCCCCATTGACGATGATATTTGCTGTGGGTTTTTCATAGATGGATTTTATGAACTTGAGGAATGTTCCCTCTATCCCTATACTCTGAAGAGTTTTAATCAGGAAAGGATGTTGTATTTTGTCAAATGCTTTTTCTGCATCAATTGAGAGGACCATATGGTCTTCTCTCTCCACTTATTAATGTGTTCTATCACACTGATTGATTTGCAAATGTTGAACCACCCTTGCATCCCAGGGATAAATCCCACTTGGTCGTGGTGGATGATTCTTTTAATATATTGTTGGATCCTATTAGCTAGGTTTTTGTTGAGGATTTTGGAATCTATATTCATCAGGGATATTGGTCTGAAATTCTTCTTTTTGATGGTGTCTTTGCCTGGTTTGGGGATTAAGGTAATGCTGGCCTCATAGAATGAGTTTGGAAGTTTTCCTTCTGTTTCTATTTTTTGAAACAGCTTCAGTAGAATAGGTATTATTTCTTCTTTGAATGTTTGGTAGAATTCCCCAGGGAATCCATCAGGCCCTGGACTCTTGTTTTTTGGGAGGTTTTTGATCACTGCTTCAATCTCGTTACTGGTTATTGGCCTATTGAGGTTGTCAGTTTTTCCTGTTTCAGTCTTGGCAGCTTATAGGTTTCCAGGAAGGCATCCATTTCATCCAGATTGCTCAGTTTATTGGCATATGGTTGTTGATAATAATTTCTAGTAATTGTTTCTATTTCCTTGGTGTTAGTTGTGATCTCTCCCCTTTCATTCATAATTTTATTAATTTGGGTCTTTTTTCTTTTGGGTAAGTCTGGCTAGTGGTTTATCGATCTTATTAATTCTTTCAAAGAACCAACTTCTAGTTTCATTGATCTGATCTACTGTGTTTCTGGTTTCTAATTCATTGATCTCTGCTTTAATTTTAATTATTTCCTTTCTAATGCGTGGCTTAGGCATCATTTGTTGCTTTTTCTCTAGTTCTTTAAGGTGTAGAATTAGTTGGTGGATTCGGGATTTCTCTATTTTTTTGAGTGAGGCTTGGATGGCTATGTATTTCCCCCTTAGAATCGCCTTTGCAGTATCCCATAGATTTTGGACCGATGTGTTTTCATTCTCATTGATTTCCATGAATTGTTTAAGTTCTTCTTTGATTTCCTTGTTGACCCAAACATTCTTGAGCAGAGTGGTCTTTAGCTTCCAAGTGTTTGAATTTCTGCCAAATTTTTCTTGTGATTGAGTTCCAGTTTTAAAGCATTGTGGTCTGAGAGTATGCAGGGAATAATCTCAATCTTTTGGTATCGGTTGAGACATGATTTGTGACCCAGTATGTGGTCTGTTCTGGAGAAAGTTCCATGTGTGCTCGAGAAGAATGAGTATTCTGTTGTTTTAGGGTGGAATGTTCTATAAATATCTATGGGGTCCATCTGGTCCAATGTATCATTCAAAGCTCTTGTTTCCTTGTTGTTTTCTGCTTAGATGATCTGTCCATTGCTGAGAGTGGAGTATTGAGGTCTCCTACAATTAACGTATTGTTATCAATATGACTCTTTATTTTGGTTAACAGTTGGCTTATCGAGATGGCTGCTCCCATGTTGGGGGCGTAGATATTTACAGTTGTTAGATCTTCTTGTTGGATAGACCCTTTAAGAATGATAAAGTGTCCTTCTGTGTCTCTAATTACAGACTTTAGTTTAAAATCTAATTTGTCTGATGTAAGAATTGCTACCCCAGCTTTCTTTTGAGGTCTGCTGGCATGGAAGATGGATCTCCATCCCTTCACTTTCAGTCTGGATGTATCTTTAGGTTCAAAATGAGTCTCTTGTAGGCAGCATATGGATGGGTCCTGTCTTTTTATCCAATCTGCAACCCTGTGTCGTTTTATGGGGAGCATTTAGGCCATTCACGTTGAGAGTGATTATTGAAAGATATGAATTAATTGTCGTCATGTTGCCTGTGACGATGTTGTTTTTATAGATTGCCCCTGTAAATATCTGTTGTATATCACTCTTGGGGTCTTTCTCCTTTTAGAGAACACCCCTTAATATTTCTTGCAGGGCCGGCTTAGTGGTCACATATTCTTTCAGCTTCTGCCGGTCGTGGAAGCTCTGCATCTCTCCATCCATTCTAAATGAAAGCCTTGCCGGATAAAGTATTCTTGGCTGCATGTTCTTCTCATTTAGTACCCTGAATATGTCTTGCCGGGCCTTTCTGGCTTGCCAGGTCTCTGTGGATAGGTCTGACGTTATTCTGCTGTTCCTCCTTCTGTACGTAAGGAATCTCTTCCCCCTAACTACCCTTAAGATGGTTTCCTTGGTTCTAAGATTTGCAAGTTTTACTATTACATGCCGGGGTGTTGGCCTGTTTTCCTTGATCTTAGGAGGGGTCCTCTCTGCCTCTAGGACTCGAATGTTTGTTTCATTCCCCAGATTAGGGAAGTTCTCAGCTACCATTTGCTCAAATATATCTTCTAGTCCTCTCTCTCTCTCCACTCCCTCTAGGATTCCAATTATTCTGACATTGGAATGCTTCATGGTGTCAGTTATTTCTCTGATTCTATTTTCATGGATTCTGAGTTGTTTTTCACTAGCCTCCTCTTTTCCCTTTTTATCTATTATATTGTCTTCCAGGTCGCTTATTCACTCTTCTGTCTCAGTTACCCTAGCTGTTAGATTTTCTAGATTGGATTGGATCTCATTGGTAGCATTTTTAAGTTCTGCCAGTTCACCTTTTATTTCTGCCCTTAGAGACTCTATGTTGCCATTAATTGATTTCTCCATTCTAGCCATTGTCTTCACAATTGCTAGCCTGAATTCCATCTCCTACATTTTGGTTATATCTGCATCCATTTGTAAATCTGCAGCATAAGTCATAATCTCTGAGTCTTTTCTATTTTGGGGGTTCCTCCTCCTAGTCATTCTGCTGATGGGTGTTTGAGGGAATGTATAGAGTCCAAATTATTGACCAGAACCCAAGCAAGATGCACCTGTTTTCTTGGGACCTTAGGGTTGCTGGCCTCTTATTCTCCCAGCCTGTCTTCTGGAGGAGGGCCCTGCTGCGCTGTTACTCAGGCAACCCTGTTTGGGCGGTGTTGCCCTGCCCCCCCTGTGGCAGGGGATGGGCTCAGTGGGGATCAGTTTTTGGGGCTTTTGTTCTCTGGCGACTTTCCCTGGCGGCTTTCCATGTCTCTTCCGTGAGTCAGAGCAGAAAAGACCATTTCCGATCCTCTGCCTCAGAGCAGAGAGACCGCAATCTGTTCTTCAGTGAGCTCCCCAGGACACACCTTCTCCATTTCTGTTTGTTCTGCTATAAACTGCAGTGTCCTGGGTTGTGCGCCCCTCCACAGCGCCCCCAGTCCTGCCTCCAGGTCAGGGCACGTCTCTGCCCTTTGTGCTTCTAAAACCACCAGCTGCTCCCAGTTCGCGCACGCGCGGCCCCGCCACTCTGGGTTTCTGCTCCCGGCGGCTGCCCTAAAATCCTTTCCCCGCCGCTACCAGTCTGCGAGTTTGTGCCCAGTCCCCAGAGCGCGAGGCTGTCGCTCACCGTTGGTGGAGGATCCCCATGCCCAGGCTTCCTCCTGCTGCTGTTTTTCGGTATCAGGGCTCCCCGCTTCATACCTCAAAACCAACCGCCTGCGATGTTCTGTTCGTAGAGATCCAGATCTTCTTACATCTCAGGCTGATTTCGTGGGTGTTCAGAGTGGTCTGGTAGATATCCAGCTCAATTCCAGGGACCAGTTGAAATAGGGTCCCCTACTCCTCCGCCATCTTTCCTCCAAAATCCTCTTTTTCAGATTTTGCTTTCCTGCCCCCCTGTCCATCCCCTCCTCCCATCTGGTCATTGCCTTAAGGGGAAAATCTCCCATGTGGAGGCTCGCCATTGCCCAAGGCAGAACTTCCCAGCCCTGGGCCAGGGCACTTGGGGCCTCCAGTGGCTTCGAGGGGTGGCAAGAAAATGATCCCCCCAGCTAGGTGGGGAGCAATCCATCCCTCTTCTTATTTCCTGGTGAAGTCTCCTCTTAACCCTACGAGTTCCCTTTCAAACATCCCTTCTTTAGGAGCCCTTTCCTAACCATGGTCCTTGTGGTTGGCAGAATTCCAGGGTGACCCCCCAGTGGCCCATACTCTCGTATAATTCATTCCTGGTGCATGAGCAGACCTGTGATGAGATATTGCTCCTGTGATCATGGTACATTGTACAGCAAAGGTAAGGGATTTTGCAGGTGTAACTAAGGTCCCTAATTAGTTGATTTTTGAGTTAATCTAAAGGGAGATTATCCTGGGTGGGCCTGGCCTGACTAGGTCGCATTTAAAAGTGACAAGCTACAGCAGGCATTGTCCTGCTGGCTTTGAAAGAAGCAAACGACTGTGCTGTGAGCTGCCTAAGCAGTGCAGAAACAGCCAGGAAGGTGAAGGAGAATTTGGCGAGAGGAACGTGCAACATTTTCAGCAGGGAGGAGCCAACTGCTTCAGAGAGGTAAATTAAGACAGGGGCTGAGAAATAGACATTTTATTATGCGGCAAGCAGGGGGTCAGGGTATATTCTGTGGAATGGCAGGGACAAAATCAGATTGCAGTGTTGTGAACAGTGAAGGCAAGATGATGAGTAGCTAGATCAAGCACCAGGTAAGTCTTTTCAAGCAGCTGTGCTGGGAAAGTTGAGAGTCAGAGGGCAGTAGTAGAGGGGACCCTGGGACCACAATATGGGTTTCATAATGGGACACGCTGAGGAATGTAGATACTTTCTACATCTAGGACAAAACAGAGTGAGAAAGAGGAGAAGAAGGCACTTCATGGTATGATGTTCCCAAAGAGATAATCCTAAACAAAGAGGGCGGAATATTCCCTGGGCAGGAGTGGGCTGGTTCTTCCACTGTCCTTGGAAGGAAAGCTGTGTTAGGTTTAGGTTTGCATATGATTTTGGAAGGGGGAGTGACTGATTGGGTAGGGCAGGAAGAAGAAGTGTTTTTAGAGATGAGCTCCACTTTCTCTGTGAAGTAGGAAGCAAAGTCATCCACTCATAATGAGGCAGTGAGTGTTTGGTCTGTGGAGAGTGGGGAATTAAAAATAAAAATCTTCAAAATTTAATTATAAGACACATACAGAACAGTGCATAAGTCATAATTATACTGACCAGTAACTTATTACAGGGTGAACTCAACCACGTAACCACCACCCATTTGAAGACCTAGAGTGTTACAGCACTCTAGAAGCCCTTCCCGTGCCCCCCTTGAACAACAAACGCTTCCTAAAGGAACCACCACCCTGACATCTAACACCATACATTAATATTGCCTTTTTTTTTTTTGCTACTTTATCTGACTGGAATTATATGGTATATATTGTTTTATACCTGGTTTCTTGTACTCAGCATTGTATTTGCAAGGTTCATCCCTGTTGTTGGGCATAGAAGTAATTCATTTATTTGCCTTGCTGTATAGTATTCCATTTATGAATATATCACAATTTGTCTTTTTTAATGTTTTGGATTGTTTTGGCTGTCACAAATGGGCTTTTATGTAAAGACATACTACATATATTTGTTTAAGATTTTATTTATTTATTTGAGAGATAGAGAAAGAGAGAGAGAGAGAGAGCACAAGCAGGGGGAGGGGCAGAGGAGAGGGCGAAGAAGGCTCGATGCGGGACTATGGCCTGAGCTGAAGGCAGATGCTTAACCGACTGAGCCACCCACATGCCCCCATACTACATATTTTTTGGTGTCCATATAATGCAGTTGTGTTTAATAGAAATATAGGAGTGGAATTACTGTACATTGGGTTATACATATGTTCAACTTTCACAAATACCGCTTGGGAAGGAAAGATCTGGCAGCAATCCTGCAATCAATTTTCTCCCTTTAGTGAGGATGCCTGGGAAAGAAAAAAAAATTACCCAGGTGAATGCTCTTGTAAATGTGCTAATGAAAGACTTGCTGGCAAATACACTGATGTATTTACTAGCGTGAGAGTCCTTATCTATGGAATGCTTTTTAGCTGGATGTACTTGAATAGTTTAGGTTGCTTTTTTGTAAATAAATCTGGTCTATGTGTCCTTAAGGGTTATGATTCAAGAAAATAGTACCTAAGCTATGGAATCATCAGAATAATAGTATCTAAGCTATGGAATCATCAGAATATAAACTACAGATGTTTCACAACTGAAATTAGCTCCCATTTGTTTATGTGATGGCCATGTGCATTGCTCATAGCCTCCTAACATGACAGGGAAGAGTGTGGACAGCGATGTTGGAGATCACCAATCTCTCCTTGCCTGTATCTCACAATTACTCGTATCCTTGTAATTGTTTGCTGATACAAGGGAAGCTCTCTGAATCTGAGTCTGATTTGACTGTCTGATTCTTTGTGCTATCTCACTACTGAACAGTATTCTACGTGATTGCTCCAATTTATGCTTCTGGAGTGTGTGTGTGGGTAGTAAGTCCTTTGGCTTTGTTTTTTCTTCAAAGTTGCCTCGACTCTTCTTTTATTTGCACCTTAATTATAAAAGCAGCTTGTCAATTTCCACAACAGATCTGCCTAAATTTTGATTGAGATAGCATTAAATTCACACACAAATGTGGAAGAAAGGCCATATTTTCAATATTTAGTGTTGTGGGTTGAATTGTGTTCCCCCCAAAGTTATGTTGAAGTCCTAACCCCAATACCTATGAACATGACCTTATTTGGAAATGAATCTTTGCAGATGTCATCAACTTAAAATGAGGTTAGACTTGATCAGGATGGGCCCTAAATTCAATGACTGGTATCCTTATAATGATATCATAGTCAGTTTTTAGACTTCTTTCTTTCCAGATATATATTGACTAAAGACTATAAATTCCCTTCTAAGTACAGACTTAGCTGTATTGCATATTTTTAAATATGTTTACACCCTTTTCATTTGCCGATTTGCCATTTATTCTTTAACCCATGGGTAATTTTGACATTTTAATGTGAAAAATACGGATAGTTTCTGGTTGTATTTCTGTAGTTGAGTCCTAGTTGAATTTCACTGTGATCAGAGAACATATTCTAAGTGGATTTTTTATTTTTATTTTTTAAGTGGTTTTGATCCTTTGGAATTTATTGAGACTTGCTCTATGACCCAACATGTGGTTTAACTTGGTAAATATTCTTTATATCCTTGAAAGCATGTGTCTTTGCAGTTCCTAGGGTAAGTGTTCTGTATAAGTAGATCAATTTGTGTTTTTCAAGTTTTTTCTATCTTTTTTTTTTTTAAAGATTTTATTTATTTATTTGAGAGAGAGAGAATGAGAGATAGCACGAGAGGGAAGAGGGCAGAGGGAGAAGCAGACCCCCCGCTGAGCAGGGAGCCCTATGCGGGACTCGATTCCGGGACTCCAGGATCATGACCTGAGCCGAAGGCAGTCGCTTAACCAACTGAGCCACCCAGGTGCCCCGAGTTTTTTCTATCTTTAACTGATTTTTTTTTTTTTTTTTTTTTGGTCTGCTTGTTCTGTCAACTATTGAGAAAGTTCTATTCAACTCTCTTAGTATCATTGTGAGTTTGCCTATTTCTCCGTTCTGTCAATGTTTCCTTTATTTCTAGGTTATATTGTTATATATGTACACACTTAAGATTGTTATAACTTCCTGCTAAAATGGAACTTTTACCATTATGAAATATCGCTTCTCTTCTATAATAATGCTTCTTGTCAAAAAGTTTACTTTGTGTGATATTAGTATACACACACAAGCTCTTTTGGTTAGTGACTGCATAGTACATCTTTTCTCAATTTTTACTTTTAGGCCCTTTGTATTTAAGGCATGTCTTTTTTTTTTTTTTTTAAAGATTTTATTTATCTGACAGAGAGAGAGACAGGAGAGAGGGAGCACAAGTAGGGGGAGTGGGAGAGGGAGAAGCAGACTCTCCGCTGAGCAGGGATCCCTATGTGGGGCTTGATCCCAGGACCCTGGGATCATGACCTGAGCCGAAGGCAGCCGCTTAACTGACTGAGCCACCCAGGCGCTCCAAGACATGTCTTTTATAAAGAATACAGAATTAAATTTAATTTTTGTTTTTCAAATCTACCAATGTCTGTCTCTTAATTGGACTGTTTAGTCAGGCTAAATTTATTGTAATTACTTAAATATTTGTCTTTAAATCTATTATAAGATTGTTTTATATTTTTCCAATCCATTCTAAGTTCTTTTCTCTCTTTCAGGCTCTCTTCCTCTTTTGTAGACCTGCTGGTGCTAAGTTATCTCAGTTTTTGTTTGAAAATGGGTTTATGGAATTTTTACATTTAAAGGTATTTTTATTGTATATAGAATTTTAAAGTATTTTGAGGCTATTATTATGTAATCTTTTGGCTTTCATTATTTCCTTTGAAAAGTTTTTGCAAGTGTTATTGTTTCTATTTTCAAAGTAATCGTTAATTTTTTTTATATTGGCTTCTTAAAAACATTTTTTTATACCTTTGATTTTTAGCAGTTTTAGTTCAGTAAGTAGAATAGGTACATCATACTCTGAAGTACTCAGATAATGATTTTTTTAAAAGATTTTATTTATTTATTCATTTACTTATTTAGAGAGAGCAAGCAGGGGGAGGGGCAAAAGGAGAGGGAGAGAGAGCATCTCAAGCAGACTCCCCACTGAGCACAGAGCCTGACATGGGGCTCGATCTCACAACCCTGAGATCATGACCCGAGCCGAAATCAAGAGTCAGATGTTCAACTGACTGAGCCACCCTGGCACCCCCAGATACGATTTTCTTGGTATTCATCCTACTTGGGGTTTGTAGTATTTTTTTGATCCATGGATTGATATCTTTCATTACTTTTGGAAAATTTGTAGTAGTATTGCTCCAATTATTCCTTTATTCCCATTCTCTTTTTTTGCTAAGAGCCCAATTACATGTGCTACATATTTTTTATTGTACTCCTTTGGTCTTAAACTTTTAGATTTTCTTTTTTTTCCCCTCTCTGTGATTCATTCTGGATATTCCATTTTTATAAAAGCCTATTTTTTTATGGCAGTTTTAGGTTCACAGCAAAATTGAGTGGAAGGCGGGCGCCTGGGTGGCTCAGTTGGTTAAGCGACTGCCTTCAGCTCAGGTCATGATCCCACAGTCCTGGGATCGAGTCCCGCATCGGGCTCCCTGCTCAGCGGGAGCCTGCTTCTCCCTCTCCCACTCCCCCTGCTTGTGTTCCCTCTCTCGCTGTGTCTCTCTCTGTCAAATAAATAAATAAAATCTTTAAAAAAAAAAAAAAAAAAAAAAAAAAATTGAGTGGAAGGCACAGATTTCCCATATATCCCTTTGCCCTTATGAATGCATTGGTCTCCCCCATTATCAACATCCCCCATTAGAGAGGTACATTTGTTGCAACTGATGAACTTCCAATGACACATCATTATCACCTGAAGTCTATAGTTCACCTTGGGGTTCACTCTTGATGTTGTGTGGGTTTGGACAAATGTATAATGAAATCTGTTCATCCTTATAGTATCATGAAAATTATTTTCACTGCCCTAAAAATCCTCTGTGCTCCACCTATTTATCCTTTAACACCCATCCCATTCCCTGGCAACCACTAATCTCTTTCCTGTCTCCATAGTTTTGCCTCTTCCAGAATGTCATATAGTTTGTATAATATATATGCAGCCTTTTTAGATTGTCTTCTTTCACTTAATAATATGCATTTAAGTTACCTGCATATCTTTTCATGGCTTGATAGCTCACTTCCTCATAGCACTGAATATTCCATTGTCCGGATGTGCCAAATTTTATCTGTTCACCTACTGGAGTATATTTTGTTGCTTCCAAGTTTTGGCAATTAGGAATAAACCTGCTGTAAACATACGTGAGTGGGTTTTTATGTGTACATAAGTTTTCAGTTCCTTCGAATAAATACCCAGGAGCACAATTGCTGGATTCTGTGGTAAGAGTATGTTTGGTTTTGTAAGAAACCACCAAATGGTCTTCCAAAGTGACTGTACCATTTTGCATTCCCACCAGCATCCCACCTCTTGTTCCACATCCTTGCCAGCATTTGATGTTGTCAGTGTTTCAGATTTTGGGCGTTCTGTTAAGTGTGTAGTCATACCTCATTGTTTCAATTTGTATTTCCCTGATGATATACGTGGATTATCCTTTCATACGTTTATTTGCCATCTGTATGTGTGTGTGTATATATACACATACATTTGTGAGGTGCTGTTAAGCTCTTTGGCCCATTTTTTAATCGAGTTGTTGTTTTCTTACTGTTGAATTTTAAAAATTCTTTGTATATTTTGGATAAGAGCCCTTCATCAGATGTGTCTTTTGTAAATGTTTTCTTCCAGTCTGTGGCTTCTCATTTTCTTGCTGGTGTCTTTCATGGAGCAGAGTTCTTTTTTTTTTTTTTTTAATTTTAATGAAGTTCAGCTCATCAATTATTTCTTTCATGGATCACACCTTTGGTGTTATATCTAAGTCTTTATCCCCATACCCAAGGTTATCTAGGTTTTCTCCTATGTTATCTTCTAGGAGTTTATAGTTTTGAATTTAACATTTAGGTACATGATCCATTTTAAGTAAATTTTTGTGAAGGGTATTATAAAGTCTATGTATAGATTCATTTATTTGTATGTGGATGTCTAGTTGTTCCAGCACCATTTGTCGAAAAGATTTTCTTTTCCCAATTGTATTGCCTTTGCTATTTTGTAAAAAGATCAGTTGATTATATTTCTATGCGTCTATTTCTGGGCTCTTTATTCTGTTCCACTGATCAATTTTAAAAATTCTTTTGTTAATACCACACGTTCTTGATTACTGTAGCTTTATAGTAAGTTTTGACATTGGGTAACATCAATCCTTCAATTTTGTTCTTCTTCAGTATTGAAGTCTTTTGCCTCTCCATATAAACTTTAAAATCAGCTTGTCGAATCCACAAAATAACTCACTGAGATTTTGTTCAGGATTGTGTTAAATCTATGGACAAAGTTGGGAAGAATTGATGGTACTGAATCTTCTATCTACTGGATGTTTTCTTTTGAATTATCTTCTTGTCATTAATTCTATCTTAAGTTGATTAATATTGTGTTTTTCAGTTTCCAAATTTCTATTTGATTTTTAAAAATCACTTTCAGTTGTGAAATTTTCCATCTTGATTTTTTGTATTGAATATACCAGCCAAGGCTATTTTAAATTTTGTGTCTGACAAGTTCAATATCTGGTCCTATGGGTCTGTTTTGTTGTCTGTTTTTTTTCCCCTTTAATTTTCAGGTAATTTTTAACTTTTTGATGCCTGATAATTTTTGACTGAATGTTGTACATAGTATGTGAAAAATTATAACAAGTTGAGGCTGTGGACAGTGTTCTCTTTCTCCAGTGATGATTTACTTTTGCTTTGAAGGCAGTTGGGCCAGGGACTGATTACCTCAATTCAGTCAGATACTGAGATGTTTTTAAGCTAAGCATCAATCTTTGTGAGGACAGGCTTCTACTGACTCAGAAGAGTGAGGGATCTTTGAAGTAAAGTTCCCCTCAAGACTAAATGGCCTGAATATGCTTGTTTCTGAATCATTCACTTTTGACTTAAAGAATACTATGCACAAAGAGGTTTAGGTCTGGCTGACCTTAACCAATTAACTGTGGCAAAGGTAAGGGGACCATGCTGATGAGGTCAAAACCATTGGGTTCCATCCCTGGAAGTGGGCTGAAGCCACTTCTCCAACTGTTGCATGGTAGGTGGTAAGGATTCAGGGAGAGAACTACAGTCTATTACACATGCTGGCTGCAAAGAACATTAAACCAAGACTTGGAAAATCTGAGTTCTAGGCTTGCCTTTACCACTGATGTTAATATATAGGCTTGGACGAGGCATATTCTGTCTTTAAACTCGAAAGTTTCAGTAAAGTAAGGAAGTATGATTATGTTCCCTACAGATGTGCCTCTATTTTTATTGTGGGCCAATTCACTTCAGCAGAGGAACCTCATTGTTTTTGAGGTTCTGTGTAAGATTTCGCTTGATTAAAGAGCTTCTCAGCTAAAGAAATATTGAAAAACCAGTGGACTAAATCATTTTAAACATCTTTAGTTTTATTCTTTTATAGATGAAGCATAGTAGTCTAAATGTATTTTTTTGCTTATTTTTAAGTTTAAAAAAACCCCTTAATCACAACCCTATTTAATCTCTTTAACAAAAATGACAATGACCACAAATTACATTTTTTAGGGGAAAATCATAAAAGCAGAAACTTTATGATGGTACACTGTAATAGGTCCAGGTTTGCCAGGAACATGACATTGTTAATGACATTTATATATTATATGTATAATAAAATACATATAATGAAATTTATATATATAATGAAAGAAATATATATACACATATATAATGAAATTTCTTATATATATAAGAAGTATATATAATGAAATTTATATATAAAGGAATTTATATATTGTATATAATGAATTTATATAATGAAATTTATATATATGATGAAATCTATATATAAAGAAATTTATATATATTTATATATACTTCTTATAATATATATATTATATATATATATGCACACACACTCATGAAATACAATGAGTGAATAAACTGTCTTTACATCATAAAATTATAAAACATTAGCACTTAACTGGTTGGAAGGAGTGTGGTAGGTAGAATTCTAATATGGCCCCCAAGACTCCTGGACCCTGGTGTACATACAGCTTCTCCAGTTGTTGAATCAAGCACTAATGCTGGTAGCACTTAGAGAGATTTTCCAGATGTAATTAAGGTCCCAAATCCAGTGACCTTAAAATGGAGAGTTTATCTTGTGGAGCTGATGTAATCACATCATCATTTAGTGAGCTTTTAAAATATGAGTCTAGGGGCACCTGGGTGGCTCAGTCATTGGGCGTCTGCCTTCGGCTCAGGTCATGATCCCAGGGTCCTGGGATCGAGCCCACCATCAGGCTCCCTGCCCAGTGGGAGGCCTGCTTCTCCCTCTCCCATTCCCCCTGCTTATGTTCTCTCTCTCGCTGTCTCTCTCTCTCTGTCAAATAAATAAAATATTAAAAAATAAATAAATAAAATGTGAGTCTATAGGTTAGAGACAGAGGTAGTCAAAAATTTGAAACATGAGGGAAATTCACTGTGCAAGAATTTCTCCATTGCTGACTTGAAGATGCAAGGGACCACATGGCAAGGAATGCAGGTGGCCTATAGGACCTGAGGACAGCCCCTGCTGACAGCCAGCAAGGCAGCAGGGACTTCAGTCTTACAACCACAAGAAACTGAATTCTGCTACAACCACTGGGTTTCAAAGATGTATTAGCCTGCCAGGGCTGCCAGGACAAGATGCCACAGATGGAGTGGCTTAAACAACAGAAATTTATGTTCTCACAGTTCTGGAAATCACAAGCTTGGCAGGGTTAGTTTCTGGTGAGGCCTCTCTTCCTGGGCTGCAGACGGCTGCCTTCTCACTATTTCCTCATATGGGCACTTGGGGTGGTGGGGGGCAGAGGGCAGAGAGCGAGACAGAGAGATCCCTGTTGTCTCTTCTGCTTCTTATAAGAACACCAGCCCTATCAGATGAGGCCTGCACCCTATGACCTCATTTAACCTTAATTACCTCCCTAAAGTTCCTTTCTTCAAATACAGTCACATTGGGGGTGCAGGCTTCAACATATGAATTCTGTGAGGATGCAGTTCAGTCCACAACAGAGGAAGACCCTGACCTCTAGATTAGAATTGTAGCCCAGGTCGGCACCTTGATTTCAGCCCGGTGAGACTCTGAGCAGAGAATCTAGCTCTGGGCTTCTAGCTTCCAGAAACTGTGAGATAGTAAACCTGTGTTGTTTAAAGCCACTGAGTTTGTGGTAATTTGTTATAAAGCAATAGAAAACTAAGCAGGGGCACCTAGAAATTCTAGGCTAATCTCATTTTATTCATGAAGAAAATCATATCCAAAGAAGCATGGAGTAAAGCAACTGTAGAAGTTTACTCTACCAGTTAGAGTTTCTGGGGATAAGCACTCCCCAGTAAGCTCAGTCTAGGCCTCTTTCCACTCTAGTGTTTATTTCTTGACCTCCTGCTGATGTAGCCAATGAGGTTTTATTCTAAAAAGAGAACATTTTTGCCTCAAATTTCCCTTTCTTCTGCTTTCTGGAACTATGCACAGGAAATATATAATTCCTTTTCCTAGTGATTAGGAAAGAAGGATTTCTGTTCTAGGTCTTCAGCATTCCTTATTACCACCTCACTCCAGAGATTTAACTCCCAACTTCTAGAAAGGTCTTCCTTCTGGTTCACTTAATGTGCAGGATTTATGTAAATATGGTCTGTAGACCATCTCTGTTTGAATCACCTCTGGTGCTTGCTAAAAATGCAAAATCTTGACCCTGTTCCCCGAGAGATTTGGATTCAGTAGGTGATGCAGATGCACACTGCAGTTGCAGAAACACAGTGACATCCTTTGTGTTGCAGTGTGTGCCCTTTCCTACTTGTTGGCTCCTCAGAGGAGAGCAAAAACATCTGTTCATTATTCTATGCATAATAAGCCATAGCATAATTTTGATTACCTCATTCCCACAAGACTCCGGTGAGATGGATTTATCTTATCGTTGGAAAGTGTCCAATGTTAGGAACCTTATATTCTTACCTCAGCATTCTGCTTGTTTCCCCAGGCTGTCACCATCACCTCCTTCCCTTTGTTCTGCTTGCTGTAGCCAAACCCATTACCAATGAAGAAGAATGATTATTAGGCATCCCCTACATGACCCCTGTCCGCTCTCCTCCCCTTGACTGATGATTTTCTGTTTGGGGGTTGCTTTTGATGGCTTACTTTTTGAATGCTGTTAATATCAAGAGATTTGTGTTTCAGACCATTATCAAGGTTTTAGACTTGATCCCTTTCTGAGATGTTGGGGGAAAAGGCCGAACAATACTTTGTTAGAAATAAAAGTTACTACCATTTCCTCCCTGTCAGCCTTAAGGAGATTGATTCTCAGTCCCTGGCATGAGTGACAGGAGTCTTCTGCTTTCCTTTCCTTATTTGGTTCCCCAGTCATCTGGGTGTGTTTGCTCTTAACATTTATATTTCCTTTTGTCAGGCTGCTTGCTGTCTATTTGGGCAGATGGTCACACAAAGTTCATTGGTCCATTCTACATATTATGCAAGAAATTTATGGTGCTTGGGGATCTGAATGTCATAACATGCTTTGGAACCAGGGAGCAGGAGGATTATTCTATTATGGTCTATTCTTTTTGTAAAGATGTACACATTTAAAATGGAAAAGTCCTTACAAAATAGCTTTTAATACTGAATGGGAGAGTGGGAGATAATTTGGAAACTTAAAAATGTCTAATCTGGAAGCTAGCATTATGGGGCATAGCATAGTTCATTTCTGTTGATAAGCACTCTGAAAAGTAGATATTCTGGACTGGCTAAGAAGTTACAAGGTCTCGTTTTCATTGTTGGCATAGTTGTCCCAGACTCTGTCTGTTCACATGGTTGACTTTTGGAGATTAAGGGTCTTGAAGAATTAGGTAGATTAAAGTATTTGCAAATTCTATTAGTGATGCTCTAAAACTCCAGGAAATAAAAAAAAATATACTCCAGGCTCTTGGTTGCTCAGTGGCGCAAACTTACTGCACCTGAAACTTCCCCAACTTAAATCTTGTTATGCCACAGCAATAGAAAGTGCTTTTACCAGAAGATGGGCCAGGTTAGCTGGGGTGCCAGCCACTGAGTGTAACAACGGGGAGAATGCAGTCTATTCTTGAGAATGCACTCTTGTTAGACCAGTGTTTCTAGATCTTTTTTTCAAGAGAAGTTGAAAATCTGATTTTATTGTGAGATTGACTGATTTTACCTATTTGCACCTCATTTGATTTTTAGAAAACACTGCGTGCCAATCAAAATACATCTGTGAGGAGGCTTTGGACTTTTAGGCCACCAATGTGCAATCCGAATATCCTAGTTCTTCATAAATCTAAAGGAAGTATCTAGAGAAGGTGTCCTGCCTTGAGAGCTAGTCAGTGACAACTTTGAAACTATGTGTCTAATCATCCAAATTTATTTTTATCAAATCTATGGAAATGGCTTCAACTGATTTGAGCTAGAGTGTCGTTAAGTCAGTTAAAAAAAAATTCACTCCTGGGGCGCCTGGGGAGCTCAGTTGTTAAGCATCTGCCTTGGGCTCAGGTCATGATCCCAGGGTCCTGGGATCGAGCCCCGCATCGGGCTCCCTGCTCCGCGGGAAGCCTGCTTCTCCCTTTCCCACTCCCCCCTGCTTGTGTTCCCTCTCTCACCGTGTCTCTGTCAAATAAATAAATAAAATCTTAAAAAAAAAAAATTCACTCCTACTCCCCCACCCTCCCCAAACTATAGGCCCTTTATCTTATTAATCCTTCTTCACATGTATGCTACGGTGGTGGATGCTGTGATGTACCTTCCAGATTCCTGTTCTGGACTGAAGCCCTCAGTCCCTGAGCTACAGCTCGTAGTATCTCTCATTGGGAGTTTCAGGCCAAAGGGAGCTGCTTCACCAAAAGTTACACTTTCTCCTGCAGGTGGGGGGCAGGGACTGGTCAGTGCAGGGGTACAAAGGCCTGGACAACTTGTCTCCATTTGGAACAACTCTGAAGGTCCATCCCAGGTCAAGAGCTCCTCACAGGATTGGCGAGGCCCCCGTTGAGAAGTTTTGTATGTCAGAACTGATGATAGGAGATGCTGTTACAGAATTGTCCCTGATAGGGGCTAGGTGGCACTGCTTAACCATCTGAAACAAGATGAGTGCCATTACAGTAATGAGCAGTCGGTTGGAATGGTAGTGAGCCTAAACTTCAGAGAGCTCTGGAAATGGTTACTAGCACACGTTATTAGGGTCCAGATAGATGGCAATTAACAAGAGTATTGCATAATTTACACTATCAAGAGAAATTAGGGATGGATGATCAAGAGGCTTATATCAATTAGTCCAATAAAATGTCACTATCTTTGCCCAATTTTGGACTGAGTCAATTCTCAGACACAGAAGCCATTGACTGAAGGAGAAGGCAGTTCCCATGAGGAAAAATGCTGAAGCATTATGACAAGTGTAAGCATTAAGAAATTTCTCTGTTTTCTTGCAAAGGGGTAATGGCCATAATCCTATACTGGGGAAACCCTATGCTGTGGAATAGGGGAATACCTCAAGATTTTGAAGACTGTTCAGTGTAGGGTCCAAGTTGACACTGATATCAGGGGACCTAAAAGCATTATCATGTCTCTCAGGTAGAAAGGTGGTATATGGATGGGGTCCAGGTAATAAATGGAGTCCTGGCAGAGTTTACCTCACAAAGGTCCTGAACCCACTCAGTAGGCATTTCCCCATTCCCAAATATTTAATTAGAATGGACACTCTTCTAAGCAATCCTTGGGTCAAAAACAAATCCACAAGGGAACTTAGGAAATATTTCAAGTTGAATGAAAATGAAAATATAATACATTGAAATTGTAAGATGCAGCTAATGTCATGTGTAGAGGGAACTTGTATTTATATTTGAAAAGAAGAAAGGTCTTCTTTTGTCTTACTGGAATAGACATACTTGGAAGTTGGTAGCACTCTCACATTGTTTCTTGGTCTATGGTTAAGAGCTGTCATATGGCGAAGCCTCAGAAACTGTCCTTCATCCTGGCCAAGAGAGTAAATATAAACACGATACTGCAGTCTAGGCTTGTTTCAGATATTAATGCCCCCCCCCCCTACAAGCTTAAAAAAGGCAGAAGTGGTCTTTTAAATCCCTGTTTAGTTTACCAATCTTGACCGTACAAAAATGAAATGGTTTCTGGCAGATGGACAATAAACTACCGTAAATGCAATCAAGTAGTAGCCTCGGTTGTGGTGGCTATGCCAGACCATATTAACAGATTACCACAGAGCAGATTAAACACAGCCTCAAATAAATGATATACATGCAGTCATCAATACAGTGAATGCCTTCTTTTCATCCTTATCAAGAAAAAGGATCAGAATCAGTTTTCATTCATGTGGACTGGACAACAGTACACATTTATGATCTTTCCACAGGTCTATGCTAACTCTCCTTCCATCTGTCATAATATAGTCTGGAGGGACTTAGATTATCTGGACACTTTGCAGAACTTCACTTTGGTCCCTCATGTTCATGAGATATTTATTAGGCAGAATGAGAAATAGGCAGCAAATACATGGGAAAGCATATAAGTTCCACGGGTGGAGATAAACCCTATTTATCGCCACTGGGGAACGAAGGCAATACGCAAAGAGAAGCCTAGAAAAGCAAAACCAAAAGGCAGAATAAGGTAGAGAAAGAGGGGGAGATGTAGAGGCAACCTTGAGTATGCCTTTCTTTTTTTTAAGAATTTATTTATTTGAGAGAGAGAGAGAGAATGAGAGACAGAGCACGAGAGGGAAGAGGGCAGAGGGCAGAGGGGGAAGAGGGCAGAGGGGGGAAGCGGGCAGAGGGGGGAAGCAGACCCCCCGCTGAGCAGGGAGCCTGATGTGGGACTCGATCCTGGGACTCCAGGATCATGACCTGAGCCGAAGGCAGTCGCTTAACCAACTGAGCCACCCAGGCGCCCCTTGAGTATGCCTTTCTACTCTTGGACTTTCTAATTATGTGAGTTGGTGAGTCAATTTTGGTCTAGGGCTGGATTGAGTTGAAGTTTTGTCTGCAGAAGTTCATTTTCATAGCATTAAAATAAGGACACATTCTGACTTTTTTTTTTTTTTAGGGCAAGTGTAACTTAGAGACTTTACAACATTTTCAGATGAGGTGGACCCATGTGCCTTTCCCTCTATTTCACCCTGTTTCTGAGAAGAGAAAATTAAACAATCCCCTTTATACAGATCTCATGTTCTTCTTTTTTTTTTAATAGAGTAAGAGAAATATCAGTAGACAACTAGCTCTGTTATCTAATTATTAGAAATTATTTCAGAGCAATCATTCTAACCAATAATAGTTTAGTAAGTGTTATCCTATATCTAAAAAAATTATGGCGTAAGCAATTGAGCAGATCAACTTATTTAACTACATAGGAGTATGCACAGTTTATTTTAGAAGGTTCATCAGAAAGACACAATTCTTAAAGTTAGATGCATTTTGAGTACTTTACAGAGATTTCTCTTTTGTCGAAATGAGCACTTAGTAATACTTGCTGTAAAAGTTTTCTGGGTTAATATTACTGTGGCTGATCTCTATGGCAATAACCAGTTAGCAGTAACAATGAAAAAAAGATTTGTTTACAATAGTAGTAAGAGGGAGAAAATGTCTATGAATAACATGAAAATTAAATGTGTGAACCTCTGTGGAGAACATTGCAAAACTCAACTGAGAGATATAAAAGAATTGGAATAATGTAGACATAAAATGTTCTTAAAGAGGATCAGGATTTATGTGAAAATGTCAGTTTTTTTTCCCCCAAATTAACTTACAGTATTAATGTAATAAAAAGTCCAACAGGATATTTTTCCCTTGAAAATTGACAAAATACATTCTTACCGTCAATTGGAAGAACAAACAGGTGAGAACAGCACTAAAAAATGCTGAGAAAGAAATATAATGTTGCAGAAGCAACCTTACTGGATTCTATTTAAAATATTTGTTATCACTTATAAAACTATAGCAATTATATCTGTATGGTACTGGCAGGTAAGTGAATAGATAATTTAGAAAAATAACTTGATGTGAATAAGACTTAATGTCTGAAAAGGAGGCAAGCAAATCAATAATAAAGGGTAGGATTATTTAATCATGACTTCTAAAATAATTAGAAAATTGTTTAGAATTTTCTCTTACCAAATGATCATCTATTTTCTGATGGATTAAAACACTAAATGTCAACAAAACATGAAAATGATAGAAATATAGGTGAATGTTATCTGATCCAGGGATAGGAAAGGATTTTTTTAGCCTGCAGGCAATGAAAGAGAAGACTGATAGACTTGACTTCTCATGTAAAAATAATTTAAAAAACCTTTTTTTCCCTATTTTTAATAGAAATACTCTGAAAACAATACTCTGAAATACTGTGTTTACCAGAACTGACATGAAAAGGTCCTTTTTTTTTTTTCTTTAAAGATTTTATTTTTTTTATTTGTGAGAGAGAGAGAGAGAGAGAGAGCACAAGCAGGGGGAGGGGCAGAGGGAGAGGGAGAAGCAGGCTTCCTGCTGAGCAGGGAGCCTGATGTAGGACTCGATCTCAGGACCCTGGGATCATGACCTGAGCCGAAGGCAGATGCTTAACCGACTGAGCCACCCAGGCGTCCCTGACATGGAAAGACCCTTAAGATACATACTTAAATACAAAGTTAAAAAGCAAACAAAAAGAAAATGATACAAAGTAAAAGTCATGTAACACATTGGGAAAGTATTTTTAACAGATACCTAAGGTAATATTATACTTGGCATCCAAATAAATATATATTAAGACCAAAACTTAGAAAAGGAGGAAAAGATGTGAACAGTTCAGAGAATTTTCTAAGAAACCTTTATTTTCAAAAAGAATCAAATTAATATAAAAAGAATGAGGTACTGTTTTATGTATATATAGTTGACTCTTGAGCAACATGAGTTTGAACTGTGTGGGTCCACTTAATATGCAAATTTTTAAAAATAAATACAGTACAGAGGTGCCTAGGTGGCCCAGTCTGTTAAGAGTCTGCCTTCAGCTCAGGTCATGATCCCGGAATCGCACACTGGGGAGTCTGCTTCTTTCTCTGCCCCTCCCCCTGCTCATGCTCTCTCTCTCTCTCAAATAAATAAATAAAATCTTAAAAAAAATAAATACAGTATGGGCGCCTGGGTGGCTCAGATGGTTAAGCGTCTGCCTTCGGCTCAGGTCATGATCTCAGGGTCCTGGGATCGAGTCCCGCATCGGGCTCCCTACTCCTTGGGAGCCTGCTTCTCCCTCTGCCTTTCTCTCTCGCTCTGTCTCTCATGAATAAAAAAAACCAAAAAAACAAAAAAACAAAAAAACAAAACAAAACAAAAATAAATACAGTATAGTGCTGTAAATGTATTTCTCATGATTTTCTTTAGTTACTTTATTATAAAAATATAGTATATGATTCATATGCCATACAAAATGTGTGCCAATCAGTTGTTTATATTATCAGTAAGTCTTCTGGTCAACAGTAGGCTGTTAGTAGTTAAATTTTTGCAGAGTCAAAAGTTATACATGGATTTTTGACTGCATGGGGAGTTGCTGCCCCTAATCCTGGCATTGTTCAAGGGTCAGCTGTAGTTATCAAAGAGCAAATGTCTAATGCTTGAGCATACTTGCTCCGAGTCTAAATTGTAATTACGTGCCTATATTATATTTAGATTACATATATTGAAGGCCCCCAAACTATTAATATTGTTTGACTCGGCATCTCCAGTTCTCAGAGTCTTTCCTGAGGAAATGATCCAAAGTGCAGATTTTCATAAAATAATTTTAGCATCATTTATAATTGAACAATACTATACATCCAATAAAACAATTTAAATATCCAATGAATGGGAAATGATTAAGGTAAATTGTGTTGAATCCATATAGTGGGATATTGAGCAGCCATTTAAAATTATGCCCTTTAGAGAAGTTTTATTGCTTGTGTTACAATGGAAAGTGAAAAAAATTAATATACACATTTAAATATATGGTTTCAATGATAAAATCATGGAAATGCACCAGAACTTTAGCTCTGGTAATCTTTTCATGGTTGGATTAGGAATGCATTAAAAAAATTCTTTTATCTGTATATACCATGGGCATTTGATTGAAAAGTAAGCAATTTGTTTTTTTAGCTATAAACTCATCAGGTATCTATTTCATGGAAACATCTAGGGCTTTTTGTTTTAGAGGTCTGGGATTTTATGACTTCATGGTAGATTTAAGGGGCCTTTTTTTTTTTTTTTAACCGCAAACTCCCAACAATAAAAGTAGGTTTTTGGAGGCATGGTTGGAAATAGAGAGGACTTTAAGAAGGGGGTGTGGAGGGCGCCTGGGTGGCTCAGTTGGTTGAGTGACTGCCTTCGGCTCAGGTCATGATCCTGGAGTCCCGGGATCGAGTCCTGCATCGGGCTCCCTGCTCAGCGAGGAGCCTGCTTCTCCCTCTGACCCTCCTCCGTCTCGTGCTCTCTTTCATTCTCTCTCTCGCAAATAAAAAAAAAAAAAGAATGGGGTGTGGAGGAGGGATGTGGGGTGTGGAGGATGGCCTGACCTGAGAAAGAAGTGGATGGGATAGAAAGAAGAGTGGTAAGTTCAAGTGGGGTGCTACCTCTCAGCACTTTGGAGATGAAGGGTCCCAGGGGAAGGAGGCTGACCGAAAAGGGGAGTTGATATATATGAGAGCTGTACAGTAAGGAAGGTACTGTACCTCTTGGGATGAATTTTATGCTTGGTGAACAGAAGGTGGACTCAGAAATATTTTTAGGCTAGGACTATCCCCTAGTTAGTGGAAATGATGCTTGCCAGTAGTAAGGACACTCCTCTACTTTTCTGTTCTTAAAATCACTGCAAATCCTTGCATGGTCTTTGGAATGGGGCATGCTTGGTAGAGTATACTCCTCCAGGGAGAAGCGGGCCAGTAGTTGGGTACTTAACTTCATTGATCTGTGGGGAAGATGGATCACTTAAGTAGGGGGAAAGGTCTCATTGTAGATATCCATTTCATGACTTAAAAAATCATTTTTTAGTACACAAAATTATAAAAAACAAAACATCTGATAACTCCTGATGACTTAAAAGCAATAGATTTAATATATGTACATAATGAGATAATTCAAATAATATATTCAGGCATGAAATGGGAACAAACTATCCCTTCCCATTTCACCTTGTGTCTTTCTTTTCCTAAAAGTTACCACTTAGCCTTTTCTGTATCCTTTCAGAAAAAAAATTTATGCATATACTGGCATGTGTTTATGTGTTTATTCAGTAAGTATTTATTGAATGACGTCTCTGTACCAGGTATCATTTCATTATTACTTTTTTATTTGAGTATAGTTGACATGCAATTTTACATTAGTTTTGAGTGTACAACTTAGTCATTTGAGTTTATATGTTATACTATGTTCACCAGAGGTATAACTACCATCTGTCCCATTACATTGCTGTTACAGTATCATTGACTATATTCCTTATGCTCTGCTTTTTATTCCCATGACTTACTCATCCCATACCTGGGAAGCCCAAATCTCCCTTTCTCCTTCACCCATTTTGCCCAACTTCCCATCTCTTTCCCCTTTGGCAACCATCAGTTTGTTTTCGGTATTTTTTTTTTTTTTTTTATGTTCAGTTAGCCACTGTATAGTACATCATTAGTTTTTGATGTAGTGTTCAGTGATTCATTAGTTGTGTATAACACCCAGCGCTCATCACAACAAGTGCCCTCCTTAATACCCACCACCCTGTTACCACGTCCCCCTCCCCTCCCCCTGAAACCCTCAATTTTTTTCCCGGGGTCCATAGTTTCTCATGGTTCATCTCCTTCTCTGATTTCTCCCCCTTCAGATTTCCCTCCCTTCCCCATGGTCCTCTGTGCTATTGCTTATATTCCACATATGAATGAAACCATATGATAATTGTCTTTCTCTGCTTGACTTATTTCACTTAGCATAATCCCCTCCAGTTCCATCCATGTCAATGCAAAGGGTGGGTATTCATCGTTTCTGATGGCTGAGTAATATTCCATTGTATATATGGACCACATCTTCTTTATCCATTCATCTGTTGAAGGGCATCTCGGCTCCTTCCACAGTTTGGCTTTTGTGGACATTGCTGCTATGGACACTGGGGGGCATATGGCCCTTCTTTTCACTACATCTGTATCTTTGGGGTAAATACCATTGCTGGGTCGTAGGGTAGCTCTATTTTTATTTTTATTTTTATTTATTTATTTTATTTATTTATTTATTTATTTTTTAAAAGATTTTTATTTATTTATTTGATAGAGACAGCCAGAGAGGGAACACAAGCAGGGGGAGTGGGAGAGGGAGAAGCAGGCTTCCCGCTGAGCAGGGAGCCTGACGCGGGGCTCGATCCCAGGTCCCTGGGATCATGACCTGAGCCGAAGGCAGACGCTTAACGACTGAGCCACCCAGGCTCCCCTTAGCTCTATTTTTACATCTTGAGGAACCTCCATACTGTTTTCCAGAGTGGCTGTACCAGCTTGTATTCCCACCAACAGTGTAAGAGGGTTCCCCTTTCTCCACATCCTTGTCAACATTTGTTTCCTGTTTTGTTAATTTTTGCCATTCTAACTGGTGTAAGGTTGTATCTCATTGTGGTTTTGATATGTATTTCCCTGATGGCTAATGATATTGAGCATTTTTTCATATATCTGTTGGCCATTTGTATGTCTTCTTTGGAGAAGTGTCTGTTCATGTCTTCTGCCCATTTTTTGACTGGGTTATTTGTTTTTTGAGTGTTGAGTTTGAGAAGTTCTCTATAGATCTTGGATACCAGCCCTTTATTTGTAGTGTCATTTGCAAATATCTTCTCCCATTCTGTCGGTTGCCTCTTAGTTTTGTTGACTGTTTCCTTTGCTGTGCAGAAGCTTTTTATCTTGATGAAGTCCCAAAAGTTCATTTTTGCTTTTGTTTCCCTTGCCTTTGGAGACATGTCTTGAAAGCAGTTGCTGTGGCTGATGTCGAAGAGGTTACTGCCTATGTTCTCCTCTAGGATTTTGATAGATTCCTCTCTCACATTGAAGTCTTTCATCCACAGACCAGTGGAACAGAACAGAGACTCCAGAAATGGACCCTCAACTCTGTGGTCAACTAAACTTTGACAAATCAGGAAAAAATATCCAGTGGAAAAAAGACAGTCTCTTCAATAAGTGGTGCTGGGAAAATTGGACAGCTACATATAGAATAATGAAACTGGACCATTCTCTTATACCATACACAAAGATAAACTCAAAATGGATGTTCTCTGTATTTGTAGTTCTGATTCCTTTTTTTTTTTAAGATTTTATTTATTTATTTGAGAGTGAGAGATAGAGAGAGAGTGAGCACAAGCTGGGAGAGGTGCAGAGGGAGAGTGAGAGAAACAGACTCCCTGCTGAATGGGGAGCCTGACTTGGGGCTTGATCCCAGGAACCTAAGTCATTACTCGAGTAGAAGTCAGATGCTTAACCTACTGAGCCACCCAGGTGCCCCTGATTCTGCTTTTTGTTTGTTTATTCATTTTTTCGATACCACTTACAAGTAGAATCATATGGTATTTGTCTTTCTCAGTCTGACTTATTTCACTTAGCATAATGCTCTCTAGGTCCATCAGTGTTGTCTCAAATGGCATAATTTTATCCTCTTTTATAGCTGTGTAATATTCCATTGTGTTTATCTACCACAGTTTCCTTATCCATTCATCTGTTGATGGACATTTAGGTTACTTCTGTGTCTTAGCTATTGTAAATAACAGTAGTGGTGTATATATATACATATATGTAAACAATAAACATAGGGGTGCATATATCTTTTCGAGTTAGTATTTTAGTTTTCCCTGGGTATATACCTAATAGTGAAGTTACTGGATCATATGGTATTTCTGTCTTTAATTTTTTGAGGAAGCTCCATACTGTTTTCCACAGTGGTTATGCCAGTTTACACTCCCACCAACAGTGTGCAGGAGTTCCTTTTTCTTCACATCCTTGACAACACTTGTTTCTTATCTTCTTGATTTTAGCCATTCTAATAGGTATGAGGTGGTGTCTCATTGTGGTTTTGATTTGCAATTCCCTGATTATCAGTGATGTTGAGCATTTTTCATGTGTCTATTAGCCATCTGTTTGTCTTCTTTGAAAAAAAATGTTTATTTAGGTCCTCTGCCCATTTTTTAATTGGATTTTTTTTGGGGGGGGGCATTGAGTTGTATGAGTTCTTTATATATTTTGGATGTTAACCCCTTATCAGATATATCATTTGCAAATATCTTCTCCCATTCAGCAGATTTTTAGTTTTTTTGATGACTTCCTTTTCTGTGTAAAAGCTTTTTGTTTTGATGGAGCCCTAATAGTTTATTTTTGCTTTTGTTTCCCTTGCCTAAGGAGTTGTTTTTTAGAAAAATGTTGCTATGGCTGATGTAAGAGAAATTACTGCGTATGTTCTCTTCTAGGATTTTTATGGTTTCAGGTTTCATGTTTAGGTCTTTAATCCATCTTGAGTATATTTGTGTATGGTGTTAGAAAGTAGTCCAGTTTCATTCTTTTATATAAAGCTGTCCAGTTTTCCCAGGACCATTTATTGAGAAGACTTTTCCCCACTGTGTATTCTTGCTTCCTTTGTCAGAGATTGACCATATAAATATGGGTTTATTTCTGAGGTCTTTATCCTGTTCTATTGATCTATGTGTCTATTTTTGTACCAGTACCATACTGTTTTGATTACTACAGCTTTGTAGTATATCTTGAAATCTGGAATTGTGATACCTCCAGCTTTGTTCTTTCTCAGGATTGCTTTGGCTATTCAGGGTCTTCTGTGGTTCCATAGAAATTTTAGCACTATTTGTTCTAGTTTTGAAAAAAAATGCTGTTGGTATTTTGATAGGGATTGCATTGAATCTATAGATTGCTTTGGGTAATTAGATATTTTGACAATGTTAATTCTTCCAATGCATGAACATGGACTATCTTTCCATTGTTTGTGTCCTCTTCAATTTTTCATCAGTGTTTTATAGTTTTCAGAGTACAGGTCTTTCACCTCTTTGGTTAAGTTTATTCCTAGATATTTTAGTCTTTTTGGTGCAATTGTATATGGTGTTTTTAAAATTTCTCTTTCTGAGACTTCCTTGTTACTGTATAGAAATGCTACTTATTTCTGGGTATTAATTTTGTATCCTGCCACTTCACTAAATTTTTTAATTACTTCTAGTAATTTTTTGTGTGGAATCTTTATGATTTTCCATGTATAGTATCATGTCATCTCTGAATTGTTACAGTTTAACTTCTTTTTTACCAATATGGATGCCTCTTATTTCTTTTTCTTGTCTGATTGCTGTGGCTTGCATTTCTAGTTCTATGTTGAATAAAAGTGGTGAGAATGGACATCCTTGTTTTGTTCCTCACCTTAAAGGGAAAGCTCTCAGTTTTTCCCCATTGAGGATAATGTTAGCTGTCAGTTTTTCATATACACCCTTTATTATGTTGAGGTATATTCCCTCTAACCCTATTTTGTTGAGAGTTTTCCTTTTTTACCATGAGTGGATGTTGAGTCTTGTCAAATGCTTTTTCTGCATTTATTGAGATGATCATGAGTCTTATCCTTTGTTTTATTGATGTGGTGTATGATGTTCATTGATTTGTGAATCTTGAACCATCTCTGCATCCCAAGGAATAAATCCCACCTGATTGTGGTGAGTGATCTCTTTAATGTGTTATTGTATGTGGTTTGCTAATGTTTTGTTGAGGATTTCTGTATCTATGTTCATCAAGGATATTAGCCTGTAGTTTTTTTGTGGTGTTTGTCTGGTACTGGTATCATGGCAATGCTGGCCTTGTACTATATACTTAGAAACTTTCCTTCCTCTTCTATTTTTTGTAAGAGTTTGAAGAGAATAGGTATTAACTCTTATTCAAATGTCTGGTAGAATTCACTTGTGAATCCATCTGGTCCTGGACTTTTATTTTTTGGTAGTTTTTTGATTACTGGGTCAATTTTGTTACTTGTAAGTGGTCTATTCAGATTTTCTGTTTCTTTCTGGTTCAGTTTTGGAAGATTATATATTTCTAGGAATTTATCTGTTTCTTCTAGGTTGTCCAGTTTGTTGGCATATAATTTTTCAGTATATGCCATTAGTCTGGTAAAGAGTTTGTCATTTTTATCTTTTCAAAGAACCAGCTCTTGACTTTTTCTATTTTTTTTTTTTAAGATTATTTATTTATTTATTTGACAGAGAGAGAGACACAGCGAGAGAGGGAACAGAAGCAAGGGGTAGTGGGAGAGGGAGAAGCAGGCTTCCTGCCGGGCAGGGAGCCTGATGCGGGGCTCGATCCCAGGATCCTGGGATCATGACCTGAGCTGAATGCAGATGCTTACCAACTGAGTCACCCAGGCGCCCCTCTTGTTTTTTTAGTCTCTATGTCCTTCATTTCTGCTATGATCTTTATTATTTCCTTTCTTCTATTCACTTTGCACTTTTTCTTTTTCTAGTTCCTGTAGCCATAAGGTTAGACTGTTTCTTTGAGCTGCTTCTTGTTCCTTTAGTGGGCCTCTATTGCTACATACTTCCCTCTTAGAACTGCTTTTGCTGTGTCCCAGAGATTTTGGACCCTTGTTTTTCATTTTCATTTGTCTCCATGGAGTTTTTATTTCTTCTTTGATTGCTTCATTGACCCATTGGTTGTTTAGTATCATCCTGTTTAGTCTCCACATGTATTTCCAGTTTTTTTCTTGTGATGTATTTCTAGTTTTGTACCATTGTGGTTGGAAAAGATGCATAGTATAATTTCAATTTTCTTAAATTTATCGAGGCTTGTTTTATGGCCTAATATGTGATCTATTCTGATTAATGTTACATGTGCACTTGAAAAGAATGTGTATTTTGTTGGTTTTGGATAGAATGTTTTGTATATATCTGTTTTGTCCATCTGGTCCAATGTGTCATTCAAAGACATTTTTTTCCTTATTGATTTTTCTGTATGGATGATCCTATCTATTGATGTAAGTGGAATGTTAAGGTCTCTTAGGGTTTTCTTTTTTCTTACCATTTTTTTTAGATTTATTGAGATATTATTGACATAAAATTGTGTAACTTTAAGGTGTGCAGTGTGATGATTTCATATACATATATATAGTGTAGTGATTAACACAATGTAAAGTTTCCTATTATTATATTACCATCAATTTCTTTATTTCCATTAATATTTGCTTCATGTATTTAGATGCTCCAGTAGTGGGTGTGTAGATATTTACAGTTGTTAAATCCTCTTGTTGGATTGATCCTTTTGTCATTATATAATGCCTTTCTTTGTCTCTTGTTACAGTCTTCTGTTTTAAAGTCTATTTTGTATGATATAAGCATTACTACCATGGCTTTTTTTTTCACTTTCATTTGCATGGTGAATATTTTTCTATTCCTTCACTTTCAGTCTGAATGTGTCTTTAGGTCTGAGGTCAGTCTCTTGTAGGCAGCATACAGAAGGGTCTTGTTTTTTTCTTTTATATCCATTCCAGCACTCTATGTTTTTTGATTGAAGTATTTAGGCTATTTACATTTGAGGTAATTATTGGCAGATATGTACATATCACCGTTTAAAAAATTTGTTTTCTGGTTGTTTTTGTAGTTCTTCTTGCTCTCTTTCTTTGTGATCAGAGGGTATCTATAGTGTTTTATTTGGCTATCTTTATTTTTTGTGTGTCTATCATAGGTTTTGGGTTTATGGTTACTATGAGGTTCACATATAATATCCTAAGTAAATAGCAGTCCATATTCATTTGATGGTCATTTAAGTTCAGAGAGATTCTGGAAAAAAAAAAAGAAAAACAGAAAAGGGATTCTTTTTCTTTTTTCCATATCTTCCCTCTTTACTCCATTCTCCACATTTTATGTATATGCTGTCATATTTTACATCTTTCTATTCATATTGTCTGGTTATGGCCATTTCTTTTCTACTCAAGTCCCTATAACATTTGTTGTAAGCCTGGTTTAGTAGTGACATACTTGTTTATCTTTTGTTTTTCTGGGAAACTCTTTATCTCTTCTTCAAATCTGAATGATAACCTTGCTGACTAGTTTACTCAGATGGGAAGATTATGAGGGGAACGGGTTGGGGGAAGTGTGCTGGAATTGGGGGCTTTGGTTTGGGTCATGTTGAGACACCTATTAGACAATCAAGTGTAAACGGGGAGTAGAGAGTCAGCAGCATAGATATGGTTTTAAAGGCATAAACTGGATGAGAGCAACTGGGCAGTGAATATAGGATATATGTATATATATGTACATATATGTATATAGTAGGTACTGTGTAGTATACATGTGCAAAGAACCTTTTAGAAATTTAAGTTTGATATATGATGAGATTAGTATAATGTTCCAAAGAAACAAGAAATTTCAGAGAGAATTACAGAAAAATTTCTGGCCTCAATACTTTATTAAATGGCTAAACCAGGAAAAGAAGTAAGAACCTTTGGACATGGTTACCTTGGAGACTTCAACATTCCAGGAATGATAAGCTGAGTGGACCCAATTGTGACCTGGAGCCCTGTAGAAAGGATGGGATGGCAACCAAAGCAGACTTCCTTCCTAGGACTTTGAGAAGCAGCCTCCTGTAAAGGAAAGGAATCTGATATCCTCTCAGAGAACAATCACCAAATTCAAAATACACTCAGCTTTCCTTTGTCTGGTCTATTCTTTTTCTGAATCTGATGTCCAGGATGTTTCTCACAGAAAAATGTTAATAGGAGACCAAGATTGATGGGATGAGGGAAGAATGGAGGTGGAGAGCTGGCTCCATGGGCTAGAAGAGGAACAAACAGGACTATGGTAGCTGAGAAAGAACTGCATAGAGGAAAAAATACCTTTGATAAAAGGAGGTGATCAAAAAGGTAAGAATGGAGTGCTGTTAAATGATGGATTGAAGACATTAATTTACCTTTCTGCCCTTCCCAATTCCCGTTAAATTGATTGTAAAGTAAGTAGAACCATAAGATTATTTTAGAGAATGGAAGAGGCAACAATGGATGGGAGATGCAAACATATTTTTGAAAGACTGAAAGCAGAACAGAAGAAGATGGAAACCAAGTGCTGCTGATGAGAATTTAGACCTGCTCAGGATTTAGTAGTTACAGGTACCATGGAGGATGAGGTTGAGTTGTGGGGCTAAAAACAGGGTGGGAGGGTTACCTGAATTTTCTATGTCATATAGTCTGACTGCCTCCCCAGCCCCCCATCCCCTGCCTCACCTGAAAAGCCAGATTTAAACTCCAGAGAATTTAAAATGGAAAGGGTCTGGTTTAATGGACAAGTAACTAAACATATAATATATGTACGTATATATATAGTTGCAGTTTTATCTAATATATATATAGTATATATAGTTACTTTTGTTTGTCTTATATATATCTTTATATATTATAGTATACAATATATACAATATACACAATAATTACTTTTGTCTTTCTTATACTGTTATCATGTTCTCAAAGTTTTTTAAAAAACGAATTTAATTTTCTTTACTTTTATCCTTTCTTTTTTTTTTTTTTTTTTACTTTTATCCTTTCTATACTTTGTTTTCCTTACTGAGCTTTTCATAGGAACTATTTTTATTAGGCTTCTACCTTGAGAGACAACTTCACAGAAAGGGTCTTTAAAAAAAATTTTTTATTGTTATGTTAATCAGCATATATTACATCATTAGTTTTTGATGTAGTGTTCCATGATTCATTTTGATGTAGTGTTCCATGATTCATTCACTGGGTGCATAACACCCAGTGCTCCATGCAGAACGTGTCCTCTTTAATACCCATCACCAGGCTAACCCATCCTCCCACCCCCCTCCCCTCTAGAACCCTCAGTTTGTTTTTCAGAGTCCATAGTCTCTCATGGTTCGTCTCCCCCTCTGATTTCCTCCCCTTCATTCTTCCCCTCCTGCTATCTTCTTCGTCTTCTTCTTTTTTTCTTAACATATATTGCATTATTTGTTTCAGAGGTACAGATCTGTGATTCAACAGTCTTGCACAATTTACAATGCTCACCATAGCACATACCCTCCCCAATGTCTATCACCCAGCCACCCCATCCCTCCCACCCCACCCCCCACTCCAGCAACCCTCAGTTTGTTTCCTGAGATTAAGAATTCCTCATATCAGTGAGGTCATATGCTACATGTCTTTCTCTGATTGACTTATTTCGCTCAGCATAACACCCTCCAGTTCCATCCACCTCGTTGCAAATGGCAAGATCTCATTCCTTTTGATGGCTGCATAATATTCCATTGTGTATATATATATATATATATATATATATATATATATATATATACACAATATATATATATATACCACCTCTTCTTTATCCATTCATCTGTCGATGGACATCTTGGCTCTTTCCACAGTTTGGCTATTGTGGACATTGCTGCTATAAACATCCGGGTGCATGTACCCCTTCGGATCACTACATTTGTATCTTTGGGGTAAATACCCAGTAGTGCAATTGCTGGATCGTATGGTAGGTCTACTTTCAACTTTTTGAGGAACCTCCATACTGTTCTCCAGAGTGGTTGCACCAGCTTGCATTCCCACCAAGAGTGAAGGAGGGTTCCCCTTCACAGAAAGGGTCTTTTGATTAGCATTTTCATGGGATACAAATAATCCACACCCTGTGTCCACAGACTTCTCTCCAAACCTCCTTTCACTTCAGTTTTCCCCATCTAGTTGCTTACAAGTCCGTTACCATCTGGCCAAACCATCAGCCATTACCCATGAATTGGGAAAGTTTCATGCCTCAAGCCATCTTCCCATCTTTGGATATATAGAATTACTTTTGGTTTATTATTTTGGTAGGATCTGGGGGGGATCCAGGGGCTTCCACTTGGCCTTTTTTAGCATAATAATTCTTTTTATTTATTTATTTATTTATTTTAAAGATTTTATTTATTTTTTTGACAGAGAGAGAGATAGCAAGAGCAGGAACACAAGCAGGGGGAGTGGGAGAGGGAGAAGCAGGCTTCCCAAAGAGCAGGGAGCCCGATGTGGGACTCGATCCCAGGACCCTGGGATCATGACCTGAGCTGAAGGCAGACGCTTAACGACTGAGCCACCCAGGCGCCCTAGCATAATAATTCTTATTGAATGGGTCAGAAAGCCAGTGTGGATGTTCTGTCAGTTGTTTGAGTATATCTATTCCACCCATATACCTAGAAACTAGAATTCAATTGGACTGACTATGTGGGGACTTAAGTCATAACTCTATTTGCCACATGGCTTCCATAAACTCCCATCATGATCTAAATATTGCACTAAGTATGTTCTGGGTCCACAAGGACTAGCCTTAGGTCAGAACAAGTGGATAGGAAGACTCAACATCATAAAGCTGTCAATTCTGACACATACATAGGTGACCATATTGATGGTCAAAGATCCTCCCTTGCAGTGCCAATAAATAGTGTTGATTCAATTGGATATCAGTATGGAAAAATGGATCTTAACCCTTACCTAATATGATGCATAAAAATAAATTCTAAATGAATCCACAGATCTCAATATGAAAGGTAAAACAATAAAGCTCTTAGAAAAAAATAGAATTTTTATAATTTGAGCAGAGGAGGCCTAGGACAGATTTCTTAAAGATTTTTAAAAAAAATTTATTCATTTGAGAGAGAGCGAGAGCACAAGCAGGGGGTGGGGATGGTCAGAGTGAGAGGGAGAAGCAGACTCCCTGCTGAGCAGGGAGCTCAACATGGGGCTCGATCCTAGGATCCCAGGATCATGACCTGAGCTGAAGGCAGATACTTAACCAACTGAGCCACCCAGGTGCCCCTAGAACAGATTTCTTAATGGTACACAAGATAGTATAGAGAAAGGGCCAACCATAAAGGAAAAATTGAAAATTGAACCATATTAAAATTAAGAAAGTATTCAAAAGAAGGATTAAGAAAGTGAAAGGGAAAGCCTCAAATGGGACTTGTGTCCATAAAAGAACATCTACAAATTAATAAGAAAAAGGCAAGATGACCAAAGAAAATGGGTAAAAGATGTGAACCCAAAAGAGCATGTCTGAATTGTAAGAACATTGGTCAAATTCACTAGCCATCAGGGAAATGCAAATTAAAATCACAGTGTGATACACACATATACACATACATATCAGAATGACTAAATTGGAAAAGACTAATGGTCAAGTGTTGTCAAGGATGTGGGGCAATTTGAATTGTCATATACTTCTGATGGGATTGTAAGTTGGTATGACCACTTTGGAAATTGTTTGACAGTATCTACTAACATTAAATACGCACATACTTTATGGCCCAATAGTTGGCATGTGCCCCCAAAATGCATACATGTTTTCATCAAAAGACATGAAAATATTAGTAATAAAAATAAATAAAAATAATGAAAACTGATGAGCAGATAAAATACCAGTGAATTCTCAGAAGTCGAACCCTAACTCTGCATTAGTCCCTCTCCTCATCTCATCCCGTTACATTTCATCACATTTTAAATTTCTTATTCTGACCAGCTTTCTCCCTATAGTAATACTCTTAGAGTGGAAATTAAAAATATTTTATTGAGAATGCTAAATAGTTGCTTAGAGTTTCCTGCTGGATTCGGTAGTGAATAACTGATATTTGCTCTTCATTTGATCTTTCAGAAGGACAATTTCTTTCACTGCCTTGCTGTATAGCCCCATATAGCCTTCATGCTATTTTTTTTGTTGTTGTTGACTGTAAAATGTGCCCAAATCCTTTCAAATTTCACTGTATGCTGACATACAGTGTGCAGAGATTGCACTTTCCCCAGTCTGTGCACTTAATTTATGGTTAAGTTCCCCTAAAGGATCTAACAGATAATCATATATATGTTCTCCTTTACCATGAAGTCATCCAAAACCCACTGCTCAGATTTTTGATACTTTGAACCAATGTATACATGCTATGCTACAAGTCCCAGAGTATACAGTACCACCACTAAAGTTCTTATTGTCTTTATACCCATCCTTTCCTGCTCCCTTCCTTGACACAAGCATCGGGTGTAGCCAGTAGAACTTCGAAAAACTTACATTCACGACTATCACTATATAGCATGTACTCATAAGCCTTCTATTGTGTGGCTTTAGAACTCTCATTTTTTTAACCTTTTTTACTTCCCCCCACCCTCTATCATGAGCCCTAGCAGGTAGTTTTCCTTGGGGCGCCATTTTTCTAATCACTTTATGAATGCTGCTTCATCGAGAAGGTGAACAGAGAACTATAAAGCTATTTTGAGATGTGGGAGCTGGGCTGTCAGCTGTGCTCACTCATTACTTAAATGACTCATTTCAGTTCACCAATTTTACAAAGCATGCAATACAAATTTGTGCTTCAGTAAACTTTTAAGTTTCAGCATTTCAAGAGTCTACTGTTTTGAAGTTGAAATATTAATTAGGTTTTCCCTTAGTGATCTATCACTCTAATTTATGTTGGTACTTAGTGGAATCCCAAGATCATTCATCAATAAAAGAGACAGGTACTTTGAAATATAGGAGTCCAAAGGAAGACTAGAGCCCCAGTAGAAAATTATAACCATCATTTCTCTCAAGACCTGGTTTACTTATGTTACATGCTGTTTCTTTGATTCACATTTGTTAAGTGCTATTTCTTTGAAGCTGTCTCCCATCTCTACTTAGACCAAAGCATCAGTCATGTTTGCTGTTCTTCACTTTTGGGACTTGATCTTAGGCTCCAGAGGAGACTGGGTTTACATGGTCTCCTATTTTGACATACTTTGTAAGAGAGTAATATGGCCAGACCTAGGCATAGCTGTGAACTAAATAAAGTGTGTCATCAGTGCCCACAAATGTGTTCATCGTGCCTGGCACTGTTTCTTTCCCTTCCTGTCTTTTTCAATAAGTACCGTTTATCAGGAGATACCTCTACCTGGAGTACCGAGTCATTTTGATGGTCAAGTATTAAGTTAAGGGAAGAGCACAGTAATCCTCTGCTAATGGAACTGTGGCAAAAGGGGTTGATTCCAGATTGCTAGGTCACAGCTTCATAAGTGAGATAAAATGGCTAACAGGACCAGAGCACTTCTGCTTTTTCATTTATAGATAGATTCTTCTAAGAAAATTCCAAAAATGTAAGTACATTAAGATTTCCAACTCACCATGCCTTAAGCCAGAGGTCAGCAAACTTTTTCTATGAAGAGCCAGATAATACATGTTTTAGTCTTTACATGTCCTATGGCCTTTGTCGAAACTCCTCGGCCGTGGTAGCATGAAAGCAGCCTGAAACGGTATGTAAACAGATGGGTGTGGCTGAGTTCCAGTAAAACTTTATTTATAAAAACAGATGGCAGGGATATTGGCCAACAGACTGTAGTTTGCCAACCCCTCCTTAAAGCCCAAGATTGCCTATTCTCTTGGGTGGTTCTAGTTGTATTTCTCCAGATTGCTCCAGTTGCCCTGAAGAAAAATAGTGTAAAAGAAAGTAGAGTGATTGTTCCACAGCACAGGGCTGTAATGACAGGCGACATTGTGACATTTTAGGCCTCGAAGGAAGTTATTCTCCCGCTACCGAGGCTCCGTCTTAGCTTTTGAATGAAAGTGGTGTCTAGGCCTACATTTCTAGTCTCTGTGTATGACTTCTGGAACTGAAGACAGTACATTCTCAAGGGAGGACAGATGCCCCCAAATTGTACTCACCATCTGGTCAAACACAGTGGGAGCCAATTGTCTTTGAGGGCAAGGTGTGAACACCTGTTCTTTCTCGCAGATTGAGGATTTACTGTTTCAGGTCTCCGAAGATGTATTTGCCTACAGCTATGCAGTTAAGCCTATTTTTATAGCTTGAGCAAATACGTCCTCAAGTTGGCCTGTGGTCGGTTGATTGATGACTCAAGAATGCTAAATTCCCATGTTGGAATCTGACCAGCAGTTACATTGTTCTGTACGCTTCCTGCTGCTTCCTACACAGATAATTACCAGAGGCTAATTTACAGATGCCAGTGGGAATGGAAATAGAGTGAATGGCTGCCCACAGAGCTAGGAATTGGATTTTATCAGGAGTCATGGAGAAGCACGTTTGTTCTCAGAAAAAAAAAAAAAAAGTCCAGAAAAGTGACTAGTTAAGAAATATGACAGCAAAATGAGTTATCTGAAGGGCAGTGCAGTATTCAAGCGTTGTTGTGGAGTTAGACAACCTGAGGTGAAATCCTTATTGCTCCACTTAATAGGTGAAATCTTGGCTGAGTTATTTAAATTCTCTACCTCTTAATTCCTCACATGCAGTATCAGTATGGTAGAAGAATCTGTTCAGAGTTGTGAGGATTACATAAAATAAACACATATAGAACGTTTAGGTCACTATTTGAAACGTGGTAAATGATCAATAAATGTTAGCTATTCTAACATCCCCAATCTAGTGTTTACTTTAAGTTTTCTTATGTATTTAACAATCAGGAGTAAATCTTTTCACCTTCCTCATTTACTTAAGGAGATTTCAAGAGTAATTGATTGCTTACCTTATAGAATAGAAAACTGAGATTCATGAATTTTTTTTTTTAAAGATTTTATTTACCTATTTATGAGAGACAGAGAGAGGGAGGCAGAGGGAGAGGGAGAAGCAGGGAGCCCGATTCAGGACTCGATCTCAGGATCCTGGTATCAGGACCCGAGCCGAAGGTAGATGCCTAACTGACTGAGCCACCCAGGCATCCTGAGATTTCATGAATTTAGGTGAATTGCCCAAGGTTAGAGACTGATGGAACCAGATTTAAAATCCAGCCATTGATCTTCTTAATAATATAGAATTTCCTAAATTTGAGCTGCTCTAGAGCTGATTGTTTTTGCCTCAGCTTAGTTCTTATACTATTCCACCAATCTTAGCATCAAAATCAAATTTATAAATGGAGTGACCTTAGGCAAATTATATCCCTTTATCTCAGCTTTTCTTTTATAAAATGAGCAGGTTGGTATATAGAGACGATCCCTATGATTTTTTTCAGTTTTGGAATTCTAAATCTAAAGGTTTTATAGAGACTCATCACTGAGGTGAACAGCTAGAGTCATGGTAATGGGTAGGCCAGGTTGACCAATGTCATCGTTTTCAGGAGGGCACTGATGACGAGAATTAAAGATGGACTCAGGATTGCAACTACCACCAGAACGGAGGTTTCTTTTTTGTATTTGATGCCCAGCACAGACTACCCTGGAATTTGCATCATGCTGGTATAAGGGATGGACCAGGAATTTTAGAACTTGAGGAAAATGTCAAGTATATAATGAATTGGCTATGCAGATAGTAAAGTATATAAATAAGTGCTTTTTAAAACAAACAATTACTGGGCGCGTGGGTGGCTCAGTTGGTTAAGCGACTGCCTTCGGCTCGGGTCATGATCCTGGAGTCCCCGGCTCGAGTCCCGCATCGGGCTCCCTGCTCAGCAGGGAGTCTGCTTCTCCCTCTGACCCTCCCCACTCTCATGCTCTCTCTATCTCATTCTCTCTCTCAAATAAATAAATAAAATCTTTAAAAAAAAATAAAATAAAACAAACAATTACTTAGGCAGATTTATTTTTATCTTGGAAATTTTGTCACATTGGTTCCTAAATTCACAATGAAAATGATATGATTTAGAATTCACTTTATTATTATTATTTTTTAAAGATTTTATTTATTTATTTGACAGAGAGAGACAGCAAGAGAGGGAACACAAGCAGGGGGAGTGGGAGAGGGAGAAGCAGGCTTCCCATGGCACAGGGAGCTCGATGTGGGGCTCGATCCCAGGACCCTGGGATCATGACCCGAGCTGAAGGCAGCCGCTTAACCGACTGAGCCATCCAGGCGCCCTAGAATTCACTTTAAATGCACACACACAAAACACACACAGGGTGCCTGGGTGGTTCAGTCAGTTAAGCGTCTGACTTTGGCTCATGATCTCCCGGTCCTTGGATTGAGAGGCTTTTCGCTCAGCGGGGAGTCTGCTTTGTCCTTCTGCCCCTGCCCCTGCTCGTGCTCTCTCTTGCTTGCTCTCTCTCAAATAAATAAATAAATAAAATAGACACACACCCCTTATTTTGCCAGTTACATCTCATAGTGTCCAGGGTATTTAAACAGAACTACTTCATGTTTTAGGAGGAATTTAGTGATGGAGCTGAACAGAGCTACCCAGTTTCCTAATTTCCAGTGTGATACTCAAATCACTAAATTAAGATAATCTTTAAAAATAGCATGGGGAAAACAGCACAAATATTTAGCAAGACTCTTACAGAGCTGCTTAGAATTGTTAGAGCTGGTTATTCATGAATTTCAATGATAACTGAATAATCTAATACATAAATTATGTTGCTACTGCTTATAAGAGTAATCAAAGCTTGGGATAAACATATTCCTTGATACACACACTTCAAAACCAACAGATTTTCAAAGATTTATTTTTTGGGTAATTATCTCAAAAGATGGGTAATGCTCTCTATGCAACATACACTATTCTATAAAATAAGATGCATAAGTAACCCAAATTAGGCGGTAGATACCCAAAGTATAATTATCTATGTTGGAGCTTGTCACATTCAGGCAATATAGTGTTAAGTGTTAAGTGGTTCAGAAACTGGGTTCTGGAATCAGACTTCCATTTGATTTTGTTCTTTGGCCCTTACTGTGTGACCTTCAGTAAAGTACTTGACCCATCTAAGCCTCAACTTCCTCCTTATGAAATACACAGTAACTGTGCATAGACGGTATTGAAACAATTGACATAATTACATGGAACCTGCTAAGCACACTGTTTACCAAGTGCTTTGTGTCTTTCTTAATGGCTGCTTAGCTTTGAGAAAGATCTACAGCTCCCTGTTTATAGCAGCCTTTGTGCAGGGAGCTGCGGGGGCACTGCCGCATCTTTCTGCCCACTCTGTTGACTGTGACAGAAACCAGGTGAGCTGTGAGTAGGGGGTTGTCATAAGCATGCAGGTGTAGCGAGTCCTTAAATGCTCTGATCAAAACTTTTCAAATTTGCACCTTGAAATGAGATGCTTTTTATTTGCGTTTCGTTAGGTGTAGAATTCACTTCTTGACTTTGGTCGATATTTTAAATCATCTACATTTGCCCATCTCTTTTTAATTACTCTGAACCTCTGACTAATCTCAGTAGAGATATGTATTAGAAAATTAAACATGATGGAAATGATTTATCTTTTTGGAGTTTAAGCTATAGAGAATTCCTCATAGATTTTTAAGTTTCTGGAAGAGAAACTATAACTACTATGAACCATTAGAAGTTGAATATATTTTTGTCTATTTATATAAAGAAAGATAATTGTTTTTTAAACTTTTCTACCTTGACTAATTTACATACTATAATAGGGATAAATTATATTATAATTATTATTTTTTACAGAGAACTGGAGATAAACTTGTAGTCCTTCGGAGTTTACTTAAATATGTCATTTCATTGTACTCGGGTGGAATTCCATTTTGGTAGTAGATGAGAACATTTTTCATTCACCATCAGAACTGGCAAAAATGTACATAAAACAAAATGTAGGTGATAAAGAGAAAATTTTTTCAAGTTAATTAAAATAGATGTGAAAACTGTTTTTTAGTTAATATGTACAATACAGATAGGTTAATATGTGTGGGAAATTAGAACAATGTCTGACACATATAGGTACTTAATATATCCAGGTGATATTATATTAAAGGAAAATGCAGTTAAATAGTAGAATAAGAAAAAGAGGGTTTTCTAAATTTACTGAGTAAATTTTGACTTGGTCTTTGATAACATTTAGCAAAAGGTGCTGGTACAAAAAAAAATTTAGGGTCCTAATTTACTGAGTCTGAGTGCTGGCATACTTACAGGGTTTGATCTTTTTTCATTTGATTGAGGAAATGAGCATGTACCCTTTATCTTTCAGAGAATTAACAATCCATGGGGACCCGAAAGGATAGCAAGTATATTCTGCTCATCAGTGTGATAGGTTATTTTATTTGTTAAGTGTGGGGTTCCTGGCTGGCTCAGTCAGTAGAGCATATGACTCTTGATCTCAGGGTCGTGAGTTGGGTGTGAAGCCTACTTAATTAAAAGGAAAAACATACAACATATGATTTGTTAAGTGTAATCATAGTTGAGAGACTTACTGAATCCATACACCAGGAATGTATAACATCTTTGAGAATTTTGGCAGCTAGATTTGTAGGGATTTGACTTTCTGTCTAGTACATGGTCAATCCTAACACATCTTTACGATTGCCATTTATTTATTTATTTTTAAAAAAGATTTTATTTATTTGAGAGAGAGAGTATTGCAGGGGGGAGAGTGAGAGGGAGAGGGGGAAGCAGACTCCCTGCTGAGCAGGGAGACATGGGGCTCGATTTCAGGCCTGAGCCAAAGGCAGATGCTTAACCAACTGAGCCACCCAGGTGCCCCCATGATTGCTATTTAATATGCAGGAGGCAACAAACCTTGTAGCAGTGATTCTTAACATTTAAGTAGTGCTTTAGAGTCTACAAAGTGCCATCACTTACATTACCTCATTTCCATGAGACAGGCTGTGTGATTTCCATTTTAGCTGTGATTCAGAGAAGTTGCTTACCCCGCGTCCCAAGTGGCAAAATCCTGAGATGACTACTCTTTCTACCTCATTACAACATCTTGTGAGCCACTGTGCTTAGATGTTTTGATGCCTGGCAGCCACACCTACAAATAGTAACAGCTTTAAATAGTCTCATGTCACCCAGTGACTTTAGCTGATGTATTTTTTCTGTGCTTACTTTCCACTTGAAACCACAGGGCAGATACTTGAACTTCTTCCCCTAGTATCATCTGAGGATGGAAGACTGAAAGCCCCCCTTTTTATTAAAAAAAGAACTTGATCATTCTCCTGTAGCTATATGCATTGGCATCCAGGTAGATCATGGGAAAATTAATGAAGGAAGTGGCAAACTGGAACATCACTAGCGCCCAGGAAGCTGCCAATAAGGCAGACATTGCATTTTTTAATAAGATGCTCGGTTAATGGGCAACCCTTTTTTGGAGTCCTCTGCAGCCACCATTTTTGTTTCTTTTTGAAACTTAGTCACACAGTGAGGCAAGTCAAGAGAGCTGTTCTTGTCTTCTTAGTAGCGAATTAGGCCCCCACTTTATTTACTCTAAGAGCAATGCTAGAGTTGTCCCCTGTTTTGAGAACTGGTTGGGTACACTGAAAAGCTTGCTCTCCCCTTATTCCACTAGCTATGGATGAACTCTTAGTTTTGCAGAAAATCAAACCAAAGTGCAGAAAGTTTGGTAGAATTGTTGAAGATAAGTGGCAGAGTCTGGAAAAACTTAGGGATCATATATCACTTTGCTTTCACAGAGGCCACAGCTCAGGAAAGCAGGGTCTCTGAGTCAAGGAGTTCTAGAAGTGTTCCTTGTTTTCTGTAGCTTCTTAGACCCTTTTCACAATAGGCAGGTCCTTCCAGAGGCTCTATTTTTTTCCTTCTTTCTTTGACACTGCTTTCTATCTTCTTCTTGCTATTGTTTGTTTATTTTAATTTTAATTTTTTAAAGTTTTTATTTAAATTCTAGTTAGTTAACATATAGTGTAATATTGGTTTCAGGAGTAGAATTTAGTGATTCATCACTTACGTACCACACCCAATGCTCATCACAGCAAGTGCGCTCTGTCACCCATCTAGCCCATCCCCCACCCACCTCCCTCCATCAACCCTTGGTTTGTTCTCTGTCGTTAAGTGTCTCTTATGGTTTGCCTCCCTTTCTTCCTTATTTTTTTCCCTTTCCCCTATGTTCATCTGTTTTGTTTCTTAAATTCCACATTGAGTGAAATCATACGGTATTTGTCTTTCTCTGACTGACTTATTCTCACTTCTTTTACTATACAAAAATTTTTTTTTCACATTTTCCCATTGACTTGATACAAAAACTAGATCAGTTGTCTTGTAGAATTTACCCCACTTTGGTTTTTTCTTTGTTCTCTTTGTGATGTCATTTAACCTGATCTGTTGTCCCTTGTATTTTCTAATAGGAGTTCGTTTAGAGAATTGATTAGATTCAAGTTCAGCTTTTTGGACAAGAATACTACAAAGGTGGTTCTGTGTGCTTCTGATTGCATTGTATCAGTAGGCACACGGTATCTGGTTGTTCCTGTTTGAGTTGTTAAAACTTCAGTCTGAGTCCACAAATAGCTGGCTCCCACTTTGGATTTCCCCATTCCTATCCACTTGCTATCCACTTAGAGTGAGGCATTAGCCTTGTTAACCAGAGATTTCAAGTGAAATAAACCTCCACTGCCAAATGTGCTTTGAAAAAGGATTTGAGGCACCTTAAATGAAAGAGGAACCATATAATTAGAACATCAAAATATTGTAAAGAGGGGCGCCTGGGTGGCTCAGTTGGTTAAGCCACTGCCTTTGGCTCAGGTCATGATCCTGGAGTCCTGGGATCGAGTCCCGCATCGGACTCCCTGCTCGGCAGGGAGTCTGCTTCTCCCTCTGACCCTCCCCCTTCTCATGCACTCTCTCTCTCTCTCTCATTCTCTCTCTCAAATAAATAAATAAATAAAATCTTAAAAAAATATATTGTAAAGAGGATGGGGGGGGAAGACGATGGGAAGTCACAGTGGGGCATGAAGATTGAATGGCAGAAGGAAGCTGAGGAGTCTGCCTATGACAAAGAAGCTACTCGTGTTCTTCAGCAAATGAGCATGCCTCTAAGTCTCCCATTGAGTGCTCCGGGAGACTCATCTGCTTTTTCACATAGTGGCTTTAATTCCACCAAGCTCTATTGAAAGCCTAAATATTCAGAGAATCTATGAGGTTTCATGGGACACTTAGGAAGATGAGCAAGTCAGTTTCTATGCCTTACAATGCCCCTAATTTACTGAGATGACACACACAAAGTTGCTTTAATCCAGGCGGATGGTGTCAAGTGCTGTAATAGACATGCCTCTGTCAGGGCTAGGGGAGCTCAGCAGGGGGAATTACTAATTTCCGACAGGATAAGGAAGTCCTGAGAGGATATGGCATTCAAATTGGATTTGAAGAAGATAAATGGGTTTCACTGGGTGGAAAGGAGAAGGAAGGGAATTCTAGTCTGTAGAAATAGCTTGAACAAGATCCAGAAGTATTTTATTTTATTTTATTTTATTATTTATTTTTTTAAAAGATTTTATTTGAGAGAGAGAGAGATTGAGAGAACGAGTGGGAGGTGGGGCAGCGGGAGAAGCAGGCTCCCCACTAAGCAGGGAGTCCGATGCGGGACTCGATCCCAGGACTCTGAGATCATGACCTGAGCTGAAGGCAGAAGCTCAACCTACTGAGCCACCCAGGCACCCAAGATCCAGAAGTATTTTAAAGTGTTTGATGTTTTCAAGGAATGGCAGGAGTTTCACTCTCAGGAAGCACATAATACGTGTCAGTACGGGCATATCTCATTTTATTGTGCTTCGCAGATACTGTGTTTTTTTACAAATTGAAGGTTTGTGACAACCTTGTGTTGAGCAAGTCTCTTGGTGCCATTCTCCCAACAGCATTTGCTCACTTTGTATCTCTCGGTCACGTTTTGGTAATTCTCACAATATTTCAAACTTTTTCATTATTACTGTACTTGTTATGGTGATCTGTGTTCAGTGATTTTTGATGTTACTGTTGTAATTGTTTTGGGGCACCATGAACCATGCCCATATAAGATGGTGAACTAAACTGATAACTATTGTGTATGTTCTGATTGCTCCACTGACCAGCTTGTTCCCCCATCTCTCTCCCCTTCTTTGGGCCTTCCTATACTCCAAGACACAACAATATTGAAATTAGGCCAATTAATAACCCTGACAAGGGTCTCTAAATATTCAAGTGAAAGGAAGAGTTGCAGGTCTCTCACTTTATTTTTAAAAAAATTTTTAAAAGATTTATTTTCGGGCGCCTGGGTGGCTCAATTGGTTAAGCGACTGCCTTCGGCTCAGGTCATGATGCTGGAGTCCCTGGATCGAGTCTCGCATCGGGCTCCCTGCTCCGCAGGGAGTCTGCTTCTCCCTCTGACCCTCCCCCCTCTCATGTGCTCTCTCTCATTCTCTCTCTCTCAAATAAATAAATAAAATCTTTAAAAAAAAAAGATTTATTTTCTTTTTCTTTCTATTTATTTTTAAAAAAAGATTTTATTTATTTATTTGAGAAAGAGAGAGCACAAGATGGCGGGAATAGCAGAGGGAGAGGGACATGCAGACTTTGCACTGAGCACAGGAGCTGATGTGGAGCTTGATCTCAGGACCTCGAAATCATGACCTGAGCTGAAATCAACATTTGGATGCTCAACCGACTGAGCCACCCAGGCACACCTTATTTATTTATTTTATAGAAAGAGAGAGTGTCCATGCACACACACAAGCAGGGGGAGGGGCAGAGGGAAAAGATCCCAAGCAGACACTCCAAGCTGAATGCAGAGCCCAAGGTGGGGCCCAACCTCATGACCCTGAGACCACACCCCCCAAACCAAGAGTTGGACACCCAACAAATTGAGCCACCAAGGTACCCCTATTTTTAAAAATTTTAATTTTTAAATTTTATTTATTAGTAATCTCTATACCCAACATGGGGCTCAAATTCACAACCCTGAGATCAAGAGTTGCATGCTCTGCTGACTGAGCCAGCTAGGTGCTCCATGTCTCTCACTTTAAATCAAAAGCTAGAAATTAGTAAGCTTAGTGAGGAAGGCAAGTGAAAAGCCTAGATAGGCTGGAAGCTAGGTGTCTTGCACCAGTTAGCCAAGCTGTGATTGCAAAGGGAAGGTTCTTACAGGAAATTAAAAGGGCTATTCCAGTGAATGCATGAATGATAAGAAAGCAAAAATGCCTATTGCTGATATGGAGAAAGTTTGAATAGTATGGATAGAAAATCAAACCAGCCACGATATTTCCTTAAGCCAAACCCTAATCCAGAGCAAGGCCCTAATTTGCTTCAATTCTGTGATGCTGAGAGAGGTGAGGAGGCTGAAGAAAAGTCTGAAGCTGGCAGAGGTTGGTTCATGAGATTTAAGGAAAACAGCCATCCCCATAACGTAAAAGTGCAGGTGAAGCAGCAAATGCTAATGTAGAAGCTGTAGCGAGTTCTCCCGAAGATCTAGCTGAGATCATTAATGCAGGCAGCTATGCTAAACAACAGATAATCAGTGTAGACGAAACAGCCTTATCTTGGAAGAAGATGACATTTAGGACTTGTATAGCTAGAGAGGAGAAGTCAATGCCTGGCTTCAAAACATCAAAGGACAGGCTGATTTTCTTGTCAGGGACTAATGCAGCTGATGATTTTAAGAAATAAGCCAATGCTTATTTACTATTCCAAAAATCCTAGAACCCTTAAGAATTATGCTAAGTCTACTCTGCCTGTGCTCTATCCATGAAACAACAAAGCTTGGATGACAGCACATCTGTTTACAACATGGTTTACTGGATATTTTAGGCCTACTTTGAGACCTGCCACTTGAAAGAAAAGATTCCTTTCAAAATATTCCTCCTCACTGAAAATGCACCTGGTCACCCAAGAGCTCTGATGGAGATGCACAGTGAGATTAATGCTTTCTTCATGCCTGCTTACACAACATCCATTCTGCAGCCCACAGATCACAGATAATTCTGACTTTCAAGTCTTATTATTTAAGAAATACATTTCATTAGGTAAAGCTGCCATTACTCTGAGGGATCTGGGCAAAGTAAACTGAAAACTTTCTGGAAAGGATTCATCATTCTAGATGCCATTAAGAATGTTTGTAAATCATGGGAAAAGGTCAAAATGGCAATGTTAACAGGAATTTGGAAGAAGTTGGTTCCAACCCTCATGGATGACTTTGAGGGGTTCCAGACTGCAGTGGAGGAAGTAACTGCAGATGTGATGGAAAGAGCAAGGGGACTGGAATGAGAAGTGGAGCCTGGTGTCATGATTGAATTGCCGCAATCTCATGATCAAACTTCAACAGATGAGGGGTTGCTTCTTATGGATGAGCAAAGGAAGTGGTTTTTTTGAGTTGAAACCTACTCCTGGTAAAGATGCGGTGAAGATTATTGAAATGACAATGAAGGATTTAGAATATGACATAAACTTAGTTGACAAAGCAGTGGCAAGATTTGAGAGGCTTGCCTCTAATTTTGGAAGTTCTACTTTGAGTAAAATGCTATCAAACAGCATCACATACTACAGAGAAATCATTCATGAAAGGAAGAGTCAATGGATGGGGCAGACTTCACTGTTCCCTTAAGTAATTGCCACAGACACCCCAACCTTCAGCAACCGTCATCCTGATCAGTTAGCAGCCATCAACATCAAGGCAAGACTTTTGACTAGCAAAAAGATTACAACTATCTGGAAGCTCAGATGATGATTAGCATTTTTTTTTTAGCAATCACGTATATTTTAATTAAAGTATGCACATTTTTATACATAATGCTATTGCACACTCAGTAGACTACAGTATAGTGTAAACATAAATTTATATCCACTAGAAGACCAAAAAAATTCATTTGACTTGATTTATTGTGATATTCGCTTTATTGCCGTGGCCTGGAACTGAACCTGCAACACTTCAAGGTATGTCAGCACATGGAAATGAAGCTTAAAAACTAAGAAGAAAAACAGCTTAAAAAGAAGGTAGAGGACCAGATTGAGAATAATTTTAAAAGCCATATTAAGGATTTTAAATTTTTTTCCTGAGGCTAATTGGAATATATTTATTTATTTATGATATATTTATTTATTTTAGAGAGAGTGGGGGTGGAGGGGCAGAGGGAGAGGGAGAGAGAGAATCTCAAGCAGACTCTCTGTTGAGCATGGAGCCTGATGCGGGGCTCCATCTCACCACCCTGATGGTCTGGTATGCTCTTTTAATGGTCATATTTGTGGCTTGAGCTAAAATCAAGAGTCCGATGCTTAACTAACTGAGCTACCCAGGTGCCCCTGGAACATTTTTAAAGAAGAAACATTACAAGATTTATATTTTATGAAAGGTAACTTTGTGGGTAGCCTAGAGAATAACAGTAGGTAGAGAATGACCCATTAGAAGACCACCTTAAATGTTTAGAACCTTGAGAAGGGAAGGGAAGGTATGAATTCAAGAGACACTTAGTGGTAAAATGGAAAGGCTTTGAGAAATAATTGAATATGAATTTAAAGAAGGGAGCAGTTGAAGATGATTTGTATTTTTAGCCACAAGGTAGATGGTTATGCCATTTGACAAAAACAGAATTTAGGTGGATGAACAATTTTGGTGAAGGAAGAAAATGAGATGAATTTGACACCATTGAGTCTGACCTATCTCTGGCATATTAATTTATTTAATGACAATGACATACTCTATTCTAGGTGCTTGGAATACAAAGCCAAAAAAAAAAAAAAAAAGGAAAGAAAACACAGATAAGGCCCTAGCTGTCATGGAACATGCTTTCTAGTAGGGGAATATTGACAAAAGCCAGGTACAAAAAAATTCAGATCCTAATAATCACCAAATAGCCAATAAAAGATGATAATGGAAAGAGAGTAACCAGACAGGGGAGCTGTTCAGTGGTCAGGAAAGGTCTCTCTGATGAGAGGACTTTGAAACAGACACCTGAGTTGGAAGAAGTCTGTCATATAAGGACTTAGAGTCGGAATTCCAGGCAGAGGGAATAGCAGGTGGAAAGTCTTCAAGGCAAAGAACCAGCAAGGCATGCGCAAGGATGAGCAAGTCCATACCGCTGTGGGACAGAGAGGTAGATGATGAGTCACACGGGGCAGCAGGGATGCCAGTCATGTGGGTCTTGACATAGTGAGTTTGTTTTCATCCTGAGCACACAGGAAGAGTGGTCAGCAAAGAAAAGATATTCTGTGATCTACATTTTAAAAAGATCGTTCTGATTGCTGAGAATGGACTCACCAGAAGTGGTGAGACCAGTGAGGAAGCTCTTGTAAGTGACGGGTGGTGGCATGGGCTAGGGAGGTGGTGACGGGGTTGTACAAACTGGTCAACATCTAGATGCAATCTGAAGGCAGAGCCACTGGGACTTGCTAATGGTGCTGGGGTGAGTGAGATGTCTGAGGCCAAAGCACGTGAGGAAAGGTGGTATCATTTGTTGAGAAGATGGGACTAGTGGCAGATGGGGAGAAGTTTGGAGGTAGGAGTGTCCGGTATGTGGCAGGGACTTGACCATTTGGGGCTGGAATGCAGGAGAATGGTTGAGTCTAGAGAGATCTCCCATGCGATCAGAATCATTGAGGATTGTTTTCTAAAAAAGAATTGGAAGATTGGTCATTGGGGATGAAAACTACCCATCAACACATAAATAAAAGCAATGGCAGAAAACAAGAAAAAAGACAAAGATTGTTTCCCACTCTGCAGTACCTCCTGTTCCTACAACAGGAATCAGGCTAGAGAAATCACAGTGCTCCCTGGTCAGTGGCTTTCTGAAAGACTGAATCAGGAAACCACAGCAAGTAGGAAGATGGAGCCAGTGTTGACAGAGATTCCAGTTTGAGTGTAGTGGAGATAAAAAGGAGTTTCTGACCAGTTACGGGATTAAATGCACACAGTGGTGTCCAAGAAAATGCTTGCAAGTTAAACCTGGAAGCACGTGCCCCCAAGGGCCTTTTGTTGTGGGAAAAGAATAAAGAATTGTTATAAATTCAGTAATCAGGCTTTGCAGATCAGGTGCCTAAATGGACTCTACTCATGTAATATGTGATATTGTTCATATTTTAGGTTAACTAAACTTTTTATAACTTTGAAGAAAAACACTTCTATCTTTCATGTGTTTCCTGGTGTGCTGAGAAAGGTGTGTGTGTATGTGCCACCTATAAAATTAATTACCTGAGGGAACTCATGAAAAATTGCAGAGATTATAATGTTACACCATAAATGATATCTGAAGCCTAAGGCTGGATGATGGTATAAAGAGAAAAGGGCATTTTTGAAAACAGAATTCTCAGTGATGTCCACAGTTACATGTTGACAGAGAAGAACTAGAGACAGGATCAGAGTAAGAGCAAATATTCTAGGACTCATACCAGTAAAACCTGACATTGACATTATAGTCCTGATGTTAACTAAAATTACTGTGGTGATCATTTTGCCATATGTAAAAATAATGAATCATTCTGTTGCGTACCTGACACTAATATAATGTCATATGTCAATTATAGCTCAATAAAAAATAAAATAAAAAATAAAAATTAAGTAAAATTTAAGTACTAATAAACTTTATACCCCTTTCTTCTTTACACTTCATTGTTTCTCTTTCCCTCAAAATGCCGAGAATAATGAATAGAATATAAAAATAAGTAAAAAAATAACATTATAATCCCCAACTTTTTGTTCTTAACAGACTTCTTTAGTTTGATGTGTCATAGGCACCTCAAATTCAAAATCAACATGAAAAAACTAAATTCCTGATTTCTTCAATACCCCAAGCCTAGTCCTCGTCTTATAATTAACTCAATAAATGGCGCGGTGCAGTTGCTCATGGTGGTCAAACTTATATCCTTTCCCTCTAGTAGCTCCCATGTCCTCTCCGCCGCCAATCCAGGTGCTTTTCCCTCCAAATATTTCTCCTCAGCCTACTGTAGTCTTCTCCATTCCTGCTGTCACCCCTCCAGTCCGAGCCACCTCCTGCAGCTACTGCATTGCTCACCTGCAGTGTTCTCAAAAAGCGGGGGACATTTGGCAATGTCTGAAGCCAGTTGTGATGGTCACAACTGGGGATGGGTGCTACTGGCATTTGGTAGGTGGAGACCTGGGATGCTGCTAATCATTTTGCAATGCACAGCACAGCCCCACAAAACAAAGAATTATCTGGTTCAAGTTGTCCGAATTGTTGCTGTTGAGAAAGCATGGTAAAGGGACATTCACTCTTACCACCTGCCTTCTCCCCTGGTAAAACTTCTCCAAAGCAGTCTGTGTAATCTCAAAAATAAACATACGCAGTTATTATGTATGAGACCCTTCTATCCATCACTGAAACCCCAAATGGACAACCATTTTATACCTGAATGACAAATCCTATTGACTAATCCCAATATTCCAGTAATTAATGGTTGTTCCAATAGTTAACATTAGGAAAACATTGGTTATCTTAACTTACATTAGTAAGAAATTTTCTCTGCATTAATTTCTCTATAGTGTGGCCGTGTACCTGCTCTTGTTAACTTCTTTTATAACTATGATGTTTTTTACATTTAAGAATATGCTCACTACTAGAATCTGCATATATGATATTAGTGTTTAGTAATCAAATTTTTAAAAGATTTTATTTATTTATTTGAAAGAGAGGGCACGAGTAGGGGTGGGGTGGCAGAGGGATAGGGAGAAGCAGACTCCCCTCTGAGCAAGGAGCCCTACATGGGGCTCGATTCCAGGATCCCAGGATCTTGACCTGAGCCGAAGACAGATGCATAACCAACTGAGCCACCTAGGTGCCCCTTTAGTAATCAATCTTAATGTAAAAATTCCAACAAAACAGTAAATGCCAAGGAAATAAAAACACTGGAAACAATATCACATTCACTAAAAAAATTGACAGCATGGGTGGAACAATAAATGAAATTATCACTGTTACAAACTATTGCTGAAACTAGCTAAACGCAAATACTCCAAAAAGGAGCATTGAAAATAACATGGCGAGTTGTGTAATTGCAAAGTGAACTGCATCATGGCTCTCCTCTCCTGATGAGACAGTGCGTGCTCGAGCTCCCAGTAGGTGCGGGAAAAATGCCTCTTCATCTGAGGTAGGATTTCAAATGGAACTCCATATATGGTTTCCCCTAACTGAAATGGATATAGTAAGGTATGATCCTATGAAATTTGTGTTGTTTTTATATTAAACACCATCATAACAGTGAACCTAACCATGTCTGCTTAACATCCTTCAGTGGTTTTCTTTGTCCTTTTATTAAGCTGAAATTCTTGAATAGTTTCAAAAGCTATGCAAGGTCTGATCTCAACACATGCCATCTTTCCTACCTCTCTAGAATTTGGCCTTTTTGAACTTCTTTCAGAGCCTTGCACATGTGATGCTCACTAATCCTTTAATCTCTGCCACTTTGCATGTGCTATTTGCTCTGTCTGGAGCATTCTTCTCTACCCCAACCCTCAACTTCCCTGGCATGCTTCTCTAATCCCCTTACCCCACTTACTTTCAGATTTAGGATATGAATTGTTGTTCTGTTGAAAGTGCTGAAAATTCTAAATGTTTCAGTGAGTCTCATTTAGGTTTCCAAGAGAGTACAAACTCTCTCCCCTCCAAAATTAAAAAAAAAAAAAAAGGAAAACAGAACTATTAGAAGCAAAGTAATAAGTATTTTATCAGTATTTGTTTTTTTTTTTTTAAAGATTTTATTTATTTATTTGAGAGAGAGAATGAGAGACAGAGAGCATGAGAGTCAGAGGGAGAAGCAGACTCCCTGCCGAGCAGGGAGCCCGATGCGGGACTCGATCCCAGGACTCCAGGATCATGACCTGAGCCGAAGGCAGTCGCTTAACCAACTGAGCCACCCAGGCGCCCCTTTATCAGTATTTGTAAGTGTTGTGCTCTAGGAATACTGATTTTTGGCCAGGATGCAGTGCTCCTCCTCTGTTATCCATTGACCTTCATTTACAGTTTGGGTTTTCCATAGCACAATTGTGCTATGCTGTTGTACGCCTGAATGGAGCCCCCACAAACTATCATTAATAGTAAAATAAAAGGAATCAATAAGAAATGAAAACAGAAGAGTGCATCACTAGGAAGGTATAATCCAGAATAGAGTTCAAACTCCTTGAACATTCCATATGATATTCTTGATCATTCTCTAATACTTCCATAAAATTATCTAGGGATGATCACTTTTTTGGTATGATACTAGATTTCATAGTTTGAGTCTAGTTATGGTATTATCATCTCCAAGATATATCATTTTAAAAACTAATATTTCTGAGGTGGAATATAATTTTCATCCTGAGGCTAATGTTTTGACCTTTTCTTTAGAAGAAAAAAATTAAAAGTCATCTTAATGCTTAGTGATGGGGAGACTGTGTGCCGATTCACCCTGTGATATCAGAAAGTCCATTTTGGCTCAGTTTGAAGTCTGGTTTCCAACACGGCTGTGCCCTTGCTCTGTAAGTCCTCTGAAGTTTTAGCTGATACTTTTAGGGAGTAAAATATGATAATGTGTCAAACTGTCAATGAATGCTTTCCTTAAATATAATAAGAGCTTAATGACCAAATGGCAACACCATTTGAATTTTATTTGAACAGCAGGTCCATATTTATGCATGGGACATTATACTGTATATATAAATTATGATGTCTAAATAGGCACAGAAGCATTCTAGAGGTTAGCAATTTAGAAAGTAAATCCTTTCTGAGTTAGAGAGGAACATCTCGAGATTCTTAAGTTTCTGAAGGATGTAGGTATTTGAAAGTGAAAAAGAAGCAGTATTAGAGATGTGTACATTACTCTATGTGGAAGGTAATTTTAACTGGAAAATGACTGTTGTACCCTAGTCATTAACAATGCTCAACAATAATCCTTCCTACCCTCCAAGCACACTCAAGCCACTTAATTTAGACACAGATACATCATCTGACTCAGCCAATGGATAGACAGTAGAGGTGATGGGGATCTTTTCTAGGCAGAAGCCTGTTAGAACCAGGGTGGGATTTTTCAACTGCCTTTATCCATGTTCCACTGCCTGGTGATATTCCAGATGACGGAGGCTCCATCAGTCTGCATCCCTTAGTGAGGATGGTGAGAGTGTGTAGAAATATACCTCTATCATTTTGAGTCACATGATTTTGGGGTTATTTGTAACAATAACATAAGGTAGGCTCTCCTGACCCATACAGTAAGCTATTGTTACCTTACTTAGGTTGAGAAAAATTCAGAATACCAGAGTACATTTAATTTTCTGGAATTGACACCATTTTATTAGGAGGCCATGGGGAAAGTGTATGAAGGAGCAGGTAATCAAATATCACAGAGCTATAATTTTATATATGACAGCTAGCTGTAACTAAGTTGAATAAAAAGAGTTGAATTTTCTTTTGTAATTTATTCTACTAGATAAATAATTAATAATTGCTTAACATAATTATGCATTAATTATTTGCCTACAAACTGTAGATATAATCTCTCTCCATGTGTTTGACTCATAAGTCTTGAAATTCCCAGGCTATTTGGTTATATATATTCAAACTCCTGAAATATGTTAGCCCATTGGAGACAGACTACAGAATGACTATGGTGGAAATTATAAAAAAAATTAGTTACAGGGGCGCCTGGGTGGCTCAGTTGGTTAAGCAACTGCCTTCGGCTCAGGTCATGATCCTGGAGTCCCTGGATCGAGTCCCGCATCGGGCTCCCTGCTCGGCGAGGAGCCTGCTTCTCCTTCTAACCCTCCCCCCTCTCATGTACTCTCTCTCTCTCATTCTCGCTCTCTCAAATAAATAAATCTAAAAAAAAAATTTGTTACAAATTACTGAATTCTCTCTAATCTTAAAATATGTTGCTTAGGGATTTTTAACATTCTGATTTATATTATCATTTGAAAAAAATATACTTGGTTACTTAGCTAGATGGTCAGTGTTTTTGAGGGCAAAGACTTGTCTTAGATATTTAAGAGTTTCTAACCCATGGAGTATACTCTGAAATGTTTTGAATATTTGAATGCTTAGAACTAAATGAACTGGCAAATAATAACAGTCATGCCATGTGAATGGTGACCCACAAAACTGTATTAAAATGACAGTGTTGATAAACTAATGACTTCTCTTTCTGGAATAGAGGTATAGCATGAATCACATTTAGGGAGATAGCTAGTTGTTGGGAGCTCATGTGGAGTAAGCTCTCATTTTGATCACAGAGAACACATTTCTGCTTAATACTGTGATTAGAAATGGTAGATTTGTTAATTAAGGGACCTAGTATTCCACTGAGGTGTGGGTATGCCACACAAACTAGATTAATTGCAGAGTGTCTTCTGGGAATTTGAATCTTGGCTGTTAAAATACTATTTTTGGCAGCAAACTAGATGTTTATAGTACCCTTTACAGTTATAAATTTGTTAGGTATAAGCAAAAAAAAAATTGCGTGTCTGTGCTGTCAGGAAATTACAGGAATTAATCTGAGGCAGAAAATTAGGAGAAAGATTCAAAAGGCTAAGCCAGCGTTGCTTAGATATTTGCTCTAGATTATTTGTTTATTCTTGATGGTCTAGTTTGCTCTTTTAATGGTCGTATTTGTGAAAAGCAAAAGATGAAGTTTAGGACTAATGTGTGAGGTCTGATTGGATATCCTCTCCCCTTATGTGCCTCAACACACACACAATAGAGCTGAGTTTCTAGAGTTGACAGCTTTAGTTGAAAAAGCAGGAAAACAAAACTCACCCCACAGAGGGAGAGAATGGGTATATATGCCTGTCTTAGCTTTGGCTCTAAGCAAGTGAGAAAAATCTCATGGGAACTCAGGGCTAGAATTCATACTATCTGTATGGTCTCCAAAACTCTCAACTGGAAATGTAGTTTAAAGTTGGTCCTGTGTTATTAGTATTTTATGAACTGGCTGAAAGTAAATACAAATCCTACTTAAAGCAATATAACATCCACTGAGACCTCAAAGAATTTCTACAGAGGGGATTCCATGAAACATATGCTTATGCTAAAAAAATTACCAAATAAAATAGGAAATAAGACCCCTTGTCAGCAGAAAGAGAAAACCACTGAAACAGGCCTGCAATGACTGGATCTTACAATTTGTTTATAGAAATAGATTATATGGACATACAGTATGAGGAATAATACCATCAAATTTAACCAAGTAGATTGGAAAAAAGTAAAGCTTGAGAAATACGGAAAATGTAATAATTAGAGACTCACTGGCTAGACAATATAGTAGATTAGACATAGTTAAAAAATTAAACTGGAAAGAGAATGCTGAAGAAATTATATGGATTCAGTTCTAAGAGACAGGTGTAAAATGACATATTAAGAGAAATGAAGTATAAAATGGGAAGGTCCAACATGGAATATAATGAGTGATGGAAGAAGAGAATAGAGAGGATAAGGGACTGGTAATATAAAAAGGTATACTGGTCTAGTATTTCTAGAATTGAAGAAGGACTTAAATCCATATAGTCAAGGGCCCTAAAAATTTAAGCCGGATAAATATGAGGAAATTCACATCTAGATACATCATAATAAATCTAAAGTATAACAGACAAGGATAAGATAAAAAGAAAAGCAGCTAGAAAGAAATAGAAGTTATTTACAAAGGGAAAACAAGTAGATTATATTATAAATTATAAGTTATTTATAATTTAAGTTGTAAATTATAAGTTGAATTATAAGTTGTAAATTATAAGTTGAAAGTATTGAGAGAGCAAACTGTCAACCTAGAATTCTATACCTATCAAAAATATCTTTCAAAAAAATGGGAGCAATAAAGACTAATAACAGACTTTTAGTAGAAGAACTTCTGGAGAATACATTTTAGAAAGAAGAAAGATGATTCTGGAAGAAAGCTCAGAATGACCTTTGGCTGTAAGGAATGGGATGTGTATCACACAAGTCTTATTTATCTCTTGATATTCCCTTGGCTCCACCTGCTTCCCAGACCCTCAATCACTTGCTCTGCTTCAACAACTACTGTTGTTTCCAGATTTGTCTCTGGATTGTGCAGTTCTACTGCTTGGGGACAGCTAATGATTAGCCTTCCTGTCTGCTATTAGGCCATTGGGCTAACCAACTATATACCTTGTATCTCTGGCTATTTTTGCACTTTCAGACTTGGATGCAATTCCACATAGCAGGGTGTAGGATCTCCATCCCAAGGGGCCACTTGGGGGCCAAATGAGAATCTTGGAATTGTAGGAAGAGTTAATTTCCTATGTGGCAATATTTAACTACTTTAATTAGGAGGTATAAGGCAGGCAAGTATATAAATTTTCTCTTCTCCTTTTCTTCCATGCACTGCTCCAAGGGATGGTTATTTTTTACAGCCCTGAAGATGGGAAATCTACTCAAAGACTGCACAAAATATAGGGTGCCTGGCTGGCTCAGTTGGAAGAGCATGTGACTCTTAATTTCAGGGTCATGATTTCAAGTCTCACATTGGGTGTAGGGATTACTTAAATAAATAAAAATTTAAAAAATGATTGCACAAAATAAAATGAAAATTAAATAAGTTAGAAAAAATAATTAGAAAAATTAGAGTTTATGGGGTTAAAAATGGAAATAGAACTAAAATCCTAGACAACAACCGAAATTGTTGTTGGCTCCATACTGGTTAACTTTGGACTTTGTAAATTTAATCAGGAATATTGAAATTTCCAGAGTAAATAATAAAAAATATGATGGAATAATTTCTAAGGAAGTAGAGAAAAAAAATAAGGGGAAACAAGTAATATTAAAACCCCAGGTCTAAAACCCACAGCTAATATCATCCTCAATGGGAAAAAACAGAGCTTTTCCTCTATGGTCAGAAACAAGACAGGGATGTCCACTCTCACCAGTGTTATTTAACATAGTCCTGGAAGTCCTAGCCTTAGCAGTCAGGCAACATGAAATAAAAGGCATAAAAATCATCAAGGAAAGAAGTCAAGCTTTTTTGTAGATGACAAGCTACTGCATATAGAAAACCCAAAAGACTCCATGCCCAAACTGCTAGAACTGATAATGAATTCAGTAAAGTGGCAGGATACAAAATCAATGTACAGAAATCTGTTGTATTCTATACACCAATAATGAAGCAGCAGAAAGAGAAATCAAGAATCAGTCCCATTTACAATTGCACCAAAACCAATAAAATACCTAGGAATAAACCTAACCAAAGAGTTAAAAGATTGATACTCTGAAAACTATAGAACACTCATGAAAGAAATTGAAGATGACAAAGAAATTGAAAGACATTCCATGCTCATGGATTTCAAGAACAAATATTGTTAAATGTCTATATTACACAAAGCAATCTATACATTTAATGCAATCCTTATCAAAATATGAACAGCATTTTTTACAGAGCTAGAAACAGCAATCCTAAAATTTGTATGGAACCACAAAAGACCCCGAATAGCCAAAGCAACCTTGAGAAAGAAAAGCAAAGCTGAAGGTTTCATAATTCTGGACTCATGTTATATTACAAAACTGTAGTGATCAAGACAGTATGGCACTGGCATGAAAATAGACACATAGATCAATGGAACAGAATAGAAAATCCAGAAATGAACCCACAACTACATGGTCAATTAATCTTTGACTGGGCAGGAAAGAATATTCAATGGGAAAAAGATAGTCTCTACAACAAATGGTGTTGGGAAAATTGTACCACTTTCTTATACCATACACAAAAATAAACTCAAAATGGATGAAAGACCTAAATGTGAGACCTGAAACCATAAAAATCCTAGAAGAGAGCATAGGCAGTAACCTCTTTGACATTGGCTGTAGCAACTTCTTACTAGATATGTTTCCTGAGGCAAGGGAATCAAAAGCAAAAATAAGCTATTGAGACTTCATCAAAATAAAAAGCTTCTACACAGTGAAGGAAACAATCAACAAAACTAAAAGTCAACCTATGGAATGGAAGAAGATATTTGCAAATGACCCAGCTGACAAAGGGGTAGTATCCAAAATATACAAAGAATTAACATCTAAAAAACAAATAATTCAATTTAAAAATGGGCAGAAGACATGAATAGACATTTTTCCAAAGAAGACATCCAGATGGCTAACAGACACATGGAAAGATGCTCAACATTACTCATAATCAGGGAAATGCAAATCAAAACTACAATGAGATATCACCTCACACCAGTCAGAATGGCTAAAATCAACAACACAGGAAACAGCAGGTGTTGACCAGGGTGTGGAGAAAGCTCTTGCACTGTTGGTAGGAAAGCACAGTGGTGCAGCCGCTGTGGAAAACAATATGGAAGTTCCTCAAAAAGTTAAAGATTGAGCTAACCTATGATCCAGCAGTTGTGCTACTAGGTATTTATCCAAAGAATACAAAAATACTAATTCAAAGGGATACATGCACCCTTATGTTTTTAGCAGCATTATCTACAATAGCCAAATTATGGAAAGAGCCCAAATGTCCATTGACTGATGAATGGATAAAGAAGATGTGGTGTATATATACACAATGGAATATTACTCAGCCATACAAAAGAATGAAATCTTGCCATTTGCAATGATGTGGATGGAGCTAGAGAGTATTATGCTAAGTGAAAAAAGACAAATACCATATAATTTTACTCATATATGGAATTTAAGAGACAAAACAAATGATCATAGGGGGAAAAAAAAGAGACGGGCAAACCAAGAAACTGACTCTTAATTATAGAGAACAAACTAATGGTTCCCAGAAGGGAGGCGTTTGGGGGTAGGTCAAATGGGTGGTGGGGATTAAGAAAGGCACTTTTGATGAGCACCGGGTGTTGTATGTGTTGAATCACTAAATTTTACACCTGAAATTAATAACGCACTGTATGTTAACTAACTGGACTTTAAATAAAAATTTAAAAAAATAAAAAAAAAGAGACGTGGAAAAAAACCCCTCCTATTCTATCCAAAAAAAGGCAAGAAGGGGAGGAAGAAAGCATGGCAAAAAGAAAGTACAAAATAAGATGTGTTATCTGTAATTACAATCAATATAAAGGGAAAATCTACACTTAAAGAAAAAAAGGCCTTGGACTTGATGAAAACATTGAAAACTGAAGTATATGCTACTTATGAAAATATAGCAAAAACATAAAGACTCAGGTGAAGGTCAAAGTTAGGAAAAGATATTGCCACTCAAATAATGCACACACACCTTCCCTCCGACACAACTGTTTTAATGTCTGAAGAGGTAGATTTTTAATGTATAAAGTTTTTAGAGACAAAGAGGATCACCATTGATAAATTTTCAAATCGTCAGGAAGATGCAATATTATTAGCTTGAATGCTTCTAATACGCAAACAGTGAATCACGGAACACTACATCACAAACTAATGATGTAATGTATGGTGATTAACATAACAGTAAAATAAAAAAACATAGTTTTGAAATATATAAAACAAATTTACACACTATAAACAGAGATTGACAAGCCCACATCATAGAGATTTTTAAACACACCTCTTTTTGTAAATGTTAAGCAGACAATTTGAACAACATAATTGTTATAAACTTTAACATTTCAATGGCTTAAAACAATATAAATTTATTTCTTGTTTCAATAAATAGTCTAACAGATGTGCCTAATTGGTAGAAAGGTATATGTGGCATGTGGGGGCCCTGTGCAGTGTGGTCATTCAGGCACCCAGGTCAATAGATGGTCTCAACTCATCATCTCCAAGATCATGTTGAATATCAAACTTTAACCAGAAAGAAAGCATGGAAGATCACATGGGAAATTTATATGAGATTGCCTAAAAGTGGCTTATTTTGCTTCCATCCATATTTCATTTGCCAGAGCTCAAACATATGGTTATACCAAATTGCATGAAAGACTGAGCAAATAAGTTCATGTAAGTATAAGGTCATTTTATTTATTTTTAAAAAAATATTTATTTATTTATTTAGAGAGAGAGCAAGCAGGGGGGTGAGGGGAGAGAGAGAATCCCCAGGCAGACTCCCTGCTGAGCATGGAGCCTGACTGGGGGCTCGATCTCATGACCCTGAGAACATGACCTGAGCTGAAACCAAGAGTCAAACGCTTTATTGACTGACTGACCCAGGTGCCACTAAGATCAATATTTTATTTGTTTTTTTTTATAGATTTTATTTATTTATTTGACAGAGAGGCACAGTGAGAGAGGGAACACAAGCAGGGGGAGTGGGAGAGGGAGAAGCAGGCCTCCTACCAAGCAGGGAGCCTGATGTGGGGCTCGATCCCAGGACCCTGAGATCATGACCTGAGCCGAAGGCAGACGCTTAATGACTGAGCCACCCAGGCGCCCTAAGATCAATATTTTACAGATCACTTTTTTTTTTATTCTTATGTTAATCCCCATACATTACATCGTTAGTTTTAGATGAAGTGTTCCATGATTCATTGTTCGTGCATAACACCCAGTGCTCCATGCAGAATATGCCCTCCTCAATACCCACCACCAGGCTAACCCATCCTCCCACCCCCCTCCCCTCTAGAACCCTCAGTTTGTTTTTCAGAGTCCATCGTCTCTCATGGTTCGTCTACCCCTCCGATTTACCCCACTTCATTCTTCCCCTCCCGCTACCTTCTTCTTCTTCTTTTTTTTTTTTTCTTAACATATATTGCATTATTTGTTTCAGAGGTACAGATCTGAGATTCAACAGTCTTGCACAATTCACAGCGCTTACCAGAGCACATACCCTCCCCAGTGTCTATCACCCAGCCACTAAGATCAGTATTTTAAAAAGCAAGTTGCACTTTTATGCAAAGTATTAAAGAGTTAGAAAATTTTAACATAATAGAGACAAGAAAATATAGTATTAGGAACAATTCCTACAAAAGATATGCAATTTATGGGAAGACTTACAGAAAACCTGAGTAAATGGAAAGGTATATTATGTTCATGGATAGGAAGATTCAGTGTCATAAAGATGTCAGTTCTATGCAAATTGATCTCGAGATTCAGAGCAAGTAACTCAAAGTCCCAACAGGAATTTTTGTGGAATTCGGCAAGGTGGTCCTCATGTTTGTATGAAAGATCAAAGATGCTCCTTAAGAAGATGAATCAGGTGGTGGTGGTGGCATGGTGTAGGGGGGAACTGGTCTAACAGAGAGAAAGGATTGACTTATAAAGCTTCACTGATTAAAATAGTATGGTATTGGCACAGGGCATACAGCAGATGGATGGAGTAGAATAGAAGGTCTGGAAACATTTATGGCAGAGCTGGTACTGCACAATATTTAGCAAAGATGAACTATGCAATAAATGGTGCTGGGAGTTACCCATGAGGGAAAACCATGACATGAATTTGTATATACTGCCATGTATACACAGAGATCAATCCCATTAGATCAAAGACACAATCGGGAAAGACAAATCTTTTTTTTTTTTTATGGCAGATTGTATTTTTTAAAAAATTTTATTATGTTATGTTAGTCACCATACAATACATCATTAATTTTTGATGTGGTGATCCACGATCCATTGTTTTTGTATAACACCCAGTACTCCATGAAGTATGTGCCCTCCTTAATACCCACCACCAGGCTAACCCATCCCCTTCCCCCCTCCCCTCTAAAATCCTGTTTGTTTCTCAGAGTCCATAGTCTCTCATGGTTCATCTCTCCCTCCGATGTCCCCCCCTTCATTTTTCCCTTACTTCTCCTAATGTCCTCCATGCTATTCCTTATGTTCCACAAATAAGTGAAACCATATGATAATTGACTTTCTCTGCTTGACTTATTTCACTCAGCATAATCTCCTCCAGTCCCATCCATGTTGATGTAAAAGTTGGGTGTTCATCCTTTCTGATGGCTGAGTAATATTCCATTGTATATATGGACCACATCTTTTTTTTTTTTTGGCTTTTTTAAAGATTTTATATTTTATTTATTTGACAGAGACAGAGACAGTGAGAGCAGGAACACAAGCAGGGGGAGTGGGAGAGGGAGAAGCAGGCTTCCTGCTGAGCCAGGAGCCCGATGTGGGAGTCGATCCCAGGACCCTGGGATCATGACCTGAGCCGAAGGCAGTTGCTTAACCAACTGAGCCACCCAGGCGCCCATGGATCACATCTTCTTTATCCATTCATCTGTTGAAGGGCATCTCAGCTCTTTCCACAGTTTGGCTACTGTGGACATTGCTGCTATGAACATTGGGGTGCATATGGCCCTTCTTTTCACTACATCTGTGTCTTTGGGGTAAATACCCAGGAGTTCAATTGCTGGGTCATAGGGTAGCTCTATTTTCAAATTTTTGAGGCACCTCCACACTGTTTTCCAAAGTGGCTGTACCAACTTGCATTCCCACCAACCGTGTAAGAGGGTTCCCCTTTCTCCACAACCTCTCCAACATTTGTTGTTTCTTTCCCTGTCCATTTTTGCCATTCTAACTTATGTAAGATGGTATTTCAATGTGGTTTTGATTTGAATTTCCCTGATGGCTAATGATGATGAACATGTTTTCATGTGTCTGTTAGCCATTTGTATGTCTTCTTTGGAGAAGTGTCTGTTCATGTCTTCTGCCCATTTTTTGACTTGATTATTTGGTTTTTTGGGTGTTGAGTTTGAGAAGTTCTCTATAGATCTTGGATACCAGCCCTTTATCTGTAGTGTCATTTGCAAATATCTTCTCCCATTCTGTGGGTTGCCTCTTAGTTTTGTTGACTGTTTCCTTTGCTGTGCAGAAGCTTTTTATCTTGACGAAGTCCCAAAAGTTCATTTTTGCTTTTGTTTCACTAGCTTTTGGAGATGTATCTTGAAAGAAGTTGCTGTGGGTGATGTCAAAGAGGTTACTGCCTATGTTCTCCTCTAGGATTTGGATGGATTCCTGTCTCACATTGAGGTCTTTCATCCACTTTGAGTTTATCTTTGTGAATGGTGTTAGAGAATGGTCGAGTTTCATTCTCCTGCATGTGGCTGTCCAATTTTCCCAGCACCATTTATTGAAGAGACTGTCTTTTGTCCATTGCATGTTTTTTCCTGCTTTGTCAAAGATTATTTGACCATAGAGTTGAGGGTCCATATCTGGGTTCTCTATTCTGTTCCATTGGTCTATATGTCTGTTTTTGTGCCAGTACCATGCTGTCTTGGTGATCACTGCTTTGTAATATAGCTTGAAATCGGGCAACGTGATGCCCCCAGCTTTGTTTTTCTTTTTCAACATCTCCTTGGCGATTCGGGGTCTTTTCTGATTCCATACAAATTTTAGGATTGTTTGTTCCAGCACTTTGAAAAATGTCATTGGAATTTTGATCGGGATGGCATTGAAGGTGTATTTGCTCTGGGTAGCATAGACATTTTAACAATGTTTATTCTTCCAATCCATGAGCATGGAATATTTTTCCATCTTTTTGTGTCTTCTTCAATTTCTTTCATGAGTGTTCCATAGTTCCTAGAGTATAGATCCTTTACCTCTTTGGTTAGGTTTATTCTGAGGTATCTTATGGTTTTTGGTGCTATTGTAAATGGAATCATTTCTCTAATTTCTCTTTCTATAGTTGCGTTGTTAGTGTATAAGAAAGCAACTGATTTCTGTGCATTGATTTTATATCCTGTCACATTACTGAATTGCTGTATGAGTTCTAGTAATTTGGGGGTGGAGTCTTTTGGGTTTTCCACATAAAGTATCATGTCATCTGTGAAAAGAGAGAGTTTGACTACTTCTTTGCCAATTTGAATACCTTTTATTTATTTTGTTGTCTGATTGCTGTTGCTAGGACTTCTAGTACTATGTTGAACAGTAGTGGTGAGAGTGGGCATCCTTGATGTGTTCCTGATCTTAAGGGAAAGGCTCTCAGCTTTTCCCCATTGAGGATGATATTTGTTGTGGGTTTTTCATAGATGGATTTTATGAACTTGAGGAATGTTCCCTCTATCCCTATACTCTGAAGAGTTTTAATCAGGAAAGGATGCTGTATTTTGTCAAATGCTTTTTCTGCATCAATTGAGAGGACCATATGGTTCTTCTCTCTCCTTTTTAATGTGTTCCATCACATTGATTGATTTGCAAATGTTGAACCACCCTTGCATCCCAGGGATAAATCCCACTTGGTCGTGGTGGATGATCCTTTTAATGTATTGTTGGATCCTATTAGCTAGGATTTTGTTGAGGATTTTGGAATCCATATTCATCAGGGATATCAGTCTGAAATTCTCCTTTTTGATGGTGTCTTTGCCTGGTTTGGGGATTAAGGTAATGCTGGCCTCATAGAATGAGTTTGGAAGCTTTCCTTCTGTTTCTATTTTTTGAAACAGCTTCAGTAGAATAGGTATTATTTCTTCTTTGAATGTTTGGTAGAATTCCCCAGGGAATCCATCAGGCCCTGGACTCTTGTTTTTTGGGAGGTTTTTGATCACTGCTTCAATCTCGTTACTGGTTATTGGCCTATTGAGGTTGTCAGTTTTTCCTGTTTCAGTCTTGGCAGCTTATAGGTTTCCAGGAAGGCATCCATTTCATCCAGATTGCTCAGTTTATTGGCATATGGTTGTTGATAATAATTTCTAATAATTGTTTCTATTTCCTTGGTGTTAGTCGTGATCTCTCCCTTTTCATTCATAATTTTATTAATTTGGGTCCTTTCTCTTTTCTTTTGGATAGGTTAGGCCAGTGGTTTATCGATCTTATTAATTCTTTCAAAGAACCAACTTCTAGTTTCGTTGATCTGATCTACTGTGTTTCTGGTTTCTAATTCATTTATCTCTGCTCTAATCTTAATTATTTCTCTTCTAAGGCATGGCTTAGGCATCGTTTGTTGCTTTCTCTCTAGTTCTTTAAGGTGTAGAGTTAGTTGGTGAATTCGAGACTTTTCTATTTTTTTGAGTGAGGCTTGGATGGCTATGTATTTCCCCCTTAGGACCGCCTTTGCAGTATCCATAGGTTTTGGATCGATGTGCTTTTGTTCTCATTGGTTTCCATGAATTGTTTAAGTTCTTTGATTTCCTGGTTGACCCAAACATTCTTGGGCAGAGTGGTCTTTAGCTTCCAAGTATTTGAATTTCTGCCAAATTTTTTCTTGTGATTGAGTTCCAGTTTTAAAGCACTGTGGTCTGTGAATATGCAGGGAATAATCTTAGTCTTTTGGTGTCAGTTGAGAACTGATTTGTGACCCAGTATGTGGTCTGTTCTGGAGAAAGTTCCATGTGTGCTCGAGAAAAATGAGTATTTTGTTTTAGGGTGGAATGTTCTGTATATATCTATGAGATTCATCTGGTCCAGTGTATCATTCAAAGCTCTTGTTTCTTTGTTGATTTTTTGCTTAGATTATCTGTCTATTGCTGAGAGTGGAGTAGTGAGTCTCCTACAATTAACGTATTGTTAATATGACTCTTTATTTTGGTTAACAGTTGGCTTATGTAGATGGCTGCTCCCATGTTGGGGGCATAGATATTTACAATTGTTAGATCTTCTTGTTGGATAGACCCTTTAAGAATGATATAGTGTCCTTCTGTGTCTCTAACTACAGACTTTAGTTTAAAATCTAATTTGTCTGATATAAGAATTGCTACCCCAGCTTTGTTTTGAGGTCCGCTGACATGGAAGATGGATCTGTATCCCTTCACTTTCAGTCTGGATGTATCTTTAAGTTCAGAATGAGTCTCTTGTAGGCAGCATATGGATGGGTCCTGTCTTTTTATCCAAACTGCAACCCTGTGCCATTTTATGGGAGCATTTAGGCCATTCACGTTGAGAGTGATTATTGAAAGATATGAATTAATTGTCATCATGTTGCCTATGAAGACATTGTTTTTATAGATTGTCCCTGTAAATTTTTGTTGTAGATCACTCTTGGGGTCTTTCTCCTTTTAGAGAACCCCCCTTAATATTTCTTGCAGGGCTGGCTTAGTGGGCACATATTCTTTCAGTTTCTGCCGGTTGTGGAAGTTCTGCATCTCTCCATCCATTCTAAATGACAGCCTTGCTGGATAAAGTATTCTTGGCTGCATGTTCTTTTCGTTTAGTACCCTGAATATGTCTTTGCCAGGCCTTTCTGGCTTGCCAGGTCTCTGTGGATAGGTCTGACGTTATTCTGATGTTCCTCCCTCTGTACGTAAGGAATCTCTTCCCCCTAACTGCCTTTAAGATGGTTTCCTTGGTTCTAAGATTTGCGAGTTTTACTATTACATGCCGGGATGTTGGCCTGTTTTCCTTGATCTTGGGGGGGGTCCTCTCTGCCTCTAGGATACAAATGTTTGTTTCATTCCCCAGATTAGGGAAGTTCTCAGCTACGATTTGCTCAAATATATCTTCTAGTCCTCTCTCTCTCTCCACTCCCTCTGGGATTCCAATAATTCTGATATTGGAACGCTTCATGGTGTCACTTATTTCTCTGATTCTATTTTCACGGATTTTGAGTTGTTTTTCCCTGGCCTCCTCTTTTCCCTTTTTATCTATTATATTGTATTCCAGGTCACTAATTCATTCTTCTGTCTCAGTTACCCTAGCTGTTAGATTTTCTAGATTGGATTGGATCTCATTGGTAGCATTTTTAAGTTCTGCCAATCCAGCTTTCATTTCTGCCCTTAGAGACTCTATGTTGTCATTAATTGATTTCTCCATTCTAGCCATTGTCTTCACAATTGCTAGCCTGAATTCCATCTCCGACATCTTGGTTATATCTGCATCCATTTGTAAATCTGCAGCATAAGTCATAATCTCTAAGTCTTTTCTATTTTGAGGGTTCCTCCTCCTAGTCATTCTGTTGATGGGTGTTTGAGGGAATGTATAGAGTCCAAATTATTGACCAGAACCCAAGCAAGATGCACCTGTTTTCTAGGGACCTTAGAGTTGCTGGCCTCTTATTCTCCCAGCCTGTCTTCTGGGGGAGGGCCCTGCTGCGCTGTTACTCAGGCAACCCTGTTTGGGCAGAGTTGCCCTGCCCCACTGTGGCAGGGGATGGGCTCAGTGGGAACCAGTTTTGGGGGCTTTTGTTACCTGGCGGCTTTTCCTGGAGGTTTTCTACGTCTCTCCTGAGGGTCAGAGCAGAAGAGACTATTTCCAAACCTTTGCCTCAGAGCAGAGAGATTGCAGTCTGTTCTGCAGTGACCTCTCCAGGCCACACTATCTCCATTTCTGTCTGTGCTGCTATAAACTGCAGCATTCTGGGTTGTGCGCCCCTTTGCAGGGCCCCAGTCCTGCCTCCAGGTCAGGGCACGTCTCTGCCCTTTGGTTCTAAAATGCCAGCTGCCCCCAGTTCGCACTCATGGCCCCGCCGATCTGGGTTTCTGTCCTGGGGGCTGCCCTAAAGTCCTTTCCCCGCTGCTACCGGTCTGCGAGTCTGTGCCTTGTCCCCAGCGTGGGAGGCTGTCGCTCACCAGCGGTGTATGATCCCCACGGCTGGGCTCCCTCCAGCTACCATTTATCCTCCGATATCTGCCCATGGACTCACGGCTCCCTGCTTCGTACCTCGGAACCAACCGCCTGTGATATTCTGTTAGTAGAGATCCAGATCTTACATCTCAGGCTGATTTCGTGGGTGCTCAGAGTGGTCTGGTATATATCCAGCTCAATTTCAGGGACCAGTTAGAATAGGGTCCCCTACTCCTCTGCCATCTTTCCCTCCCCCAAAGACAAATCTTTAAAATGTTTAGAGGAATATAGAGGAGAGTATCTCTATGATATCAGAGTAGGAAAGGTTTTTTTTTTTTTTTTTAAAGATTTTATTTATTTGACACAGAGAGAGACAGCGAGAGCAGGAACACAAGCAGGGGGAGTGGGAGAGGGAGAAGCAGGCTTCCCGCTGAGCAGGGAGCCCGATGTGGGACTCGATCCCGGGACCCCGGGACCATGACCTGAGCCGAAGGCAGACGCTTAACGACTGAGCCACCCAGGCGCCCAGGAAAGGATTTTTTTTTTTTAAAAGCAGTAAACAGAATTGCTAAATATTAAGGGTAAATTATATAAAATTAACTAAGTTAAAACAAAGAATCCCTGTCCATCAAAAGATGCCTAATGAAGATTCGAATATCAATAATAAATTGAAAGAAGCTATTTGCTGCACACATAACTAATTTGTTAATATCCACAGTTTATAGATGTTATCTATGATTTGGTAAGAAAAGATGGTCTGCTAGAAAAATGGACAAAAGACCTATCTATGCGTTTCACAGAAGAATAAATACAGAAAACATGAAAAAATTTTAACCTCATATTTATACCAATAGTTAGAACCCAGGAGAAAGCAGAAATGTGAGATTTTAGCTTCCTTTTTATAAATAAGTTTATTTTTTCAGGCCTGCACACCATTATCCTTCTTTCCTTCTTCATTAGCCATCTTCATCTTTCTCATCTACTGCTAGTAGGACAAGCTGGTAAGTAAAGTGTAATTTTGAAAGTCTCAAGTGGGTTTGCTTCCTTTCTTGGGGTATAGTGCTGCTTCAGACACTATTTGAGTGAATCTCCTGATTTTTGCCTTTGTCTCAATTGAATGAGTCATATTTTTCAGTTCAATGGAGAAAAAAGAAGAAATTGATCCCTTTGTTTAAAAATCATCAAGTTTACAATTGTACATCTTGAGCTACCTGATTTTTAACAATAGAGAGACTTAGGTTAAGAGAATTATTTGGCTTAGTCTATTAATTCATGCCTCTGGCCTTTAATAAGCTCAAGTTTTATTATTATTCCCAGAAACTAGTTTTCTGTGCTACTATTTGTCATTTTCTCTATGTGAATAATTTGTTCACTTTCCTGCAAATACTTAAAGTTTTGACACAAACCTGACACCATCACAGCCACGTAAACTTTATTGTTAAGGGCAAAAGTTCTGACTTAGCTATGAGAAGAAATATATTTCTAGATTTGCTTACTCAGGGAGTTCAAGTTCACTGGAGTACCTCATCTTTTTTGCTTGAAGACCCTGGAATAGAGGAAATTCCCTGCCTCCCAGACAGATTTATTAGTTCCAGAGAGTAAAGGTGTATGTTATCACCTACATGCTTAAAAGGAATACTGCTAATGTTGAATTATTTTCAAGGGGAAAGTGCAATGAGGTCATGGAGAAGTTTACAAAAGGAGAAAAACATTGTAATGCATGATTTATAGTCAAAGTTGGACATAGTTTAGTTTTTCTTTGTGTTTTATATCCTGTGATTTCTGCCATTCTCAAAATCTGTATTCTGGCTCTTTTACTGATTCACCATTCATTCAGTTTTCAACACATTTTTTTGCACCAATTACATGTCACGTCTCCTCTGGGTGTTTGTGGTACATGAGTGAATAGAACTAACAAAATTCCTTGTCTTCATGGGGCTTGAATTCCAATGGTGGAAGGCTGGCAATAAACAATGCACATAATGAATAAGTGAATTAAATGGAATGTTGGAAATTGCTCTGTACCATAGAGGAAAGGAATTTAGCAGGATAAAAGATGTGAGATATTTGATAGGCAGTGGTTGTAATCTTGAATAGGGTTTTCGGGATAGGCTTCCACAGGAAGGGGACATCTGAGCAGAAATTCAAGGAAGCAAGGGAATACGTCAGGCTGATATTTGGGAAGAGTGTTTTAGACAGAGGGAATAGTCAGTGCAAAGGCCTAGGGCAGGAGTATGCTTGGTGCACAGAGGGACAGGGAAGAGGCCAGAGAGGCTGGAGTGGAGTGAGCCCAGGGGAAAGAGATAGGACATGAATTCTGAGAGTGAATGGCAGGGAGTAGAGGGAGAGTCAAGTGTTGGAGGAAGGCAGGCTCTTAGAGCTTTGTTGGACATCGACTTAACATGCACTTTTGCTTTAAGTTAAAGGGCTGCCTCAGGTGCCCTAAATGGGTAAGACTGCTAGGGAGCAAGTGAGCAATTAGCGAGCCCAGTTAGGATGCTGTTGTGTTGCCAAGCAGAAACGTTCCTGACTGAGGCCAGGGGCATACGGTGGAAAGAATGGAGGTGGACAGCATTTCCTGACAGATTGGATGTAGGATTTAAGAGAAAGAAGTCAAGCATGATGGCAAGGTTTTGGGTCTGAGCAGTGCAAGAATGTTGTCATGGACAGAAATAGTGATGACTGCATGCAGAGCAAGTTTTGGGAGATTGGGGAAGACCAAGAGTTTGGCTTTAGATATTTAAATCTTGTGCTATTAGAAATTTAGGCAGAGTGGGGCACCTGGGTGGCTCAGTCATTAAGCGTCTGCCTTCAGCTCAGGTCATGATCCCAGGGTCCTGGGATCAAGCCCCGCATCAGGCTCCCTACTCCATGGGAAGCCTGCTTCTCCCTCTCCCACTCCCCCTGCTTGTGTTCCCTCTCTCACTGTCTCTCTCTCTGTCAAATAAATAAAATCTTTTAAAAAAAAAAAGAAATTTAGGCAGAGTTAAAGAGAGGCGTGGGCTGGAGATACTGAAGACCTGACACATACTGCTTGCATTTAAAGCTGAGAGTCTTGATTGAGATGGCCAAGGGAGTGGGTAAGGAGAGAAAAGAGGTGATAGAGTGCCTGGGGCACTCCAAGATTAGGAGGTCAGGGTGACAGAGGGCAACCAGCAGAGGAGATGGAGACTGAGGGGCCAAGCTGGTAGGACAGAATTCAAGAGAATGTGGGGATCCGGTAGCCAAGTGAAGGAAGTATATCAAGGTGGAGGGAGAACTCCATTGTTTTAAAAGCTGCTGAGAAGTCAAGTACATAGAGGACTGAGAATGGGGCTTCAGTTTAGCAGAGGGGGCAGGATCTGGTGACCTTTATAAATACAGGCAGTTTAATTGATGCGATGGGCACTGAAAACCTGAGGGAAGGGTGTTGCAGAGAAATGGGAGAGGAACTGGGGACAGGGAAATAGCTAGAAATATAGACTACTCCTCTGAAGAGTTCTGCAAAGAAATATGTCTGTAACTGGCAGGGGAAAATTTGGGGGCTGTTTCTGTTCATTATTAAGAAGAGAGAAATAAGAGTAGGCAAAGAGAATAATTCCAACATAGAGTGAAAATTTGAGGATGGAGAAGAAAGAGAAGAGTGTTCCATGCCTTCTTCAGTTTTTATCTACCATGAATTTCACTCTCTTATTTCCTCAGCTCATTTCTCCATAAAATGCATTTGTTGTTTGGCCTATCTGGCCGACACAGACTTTGGAAGTCATCCATCGGCACCTCTGTTCATAATAGAGCAAAAATGATTTAAATTGTAAAAAGAAAACTGAAAAACTGACAGCAGGTAATAGATGAAGCTCTTCAGATTTTAATAGTCAAATTTTGATTAAACATGAATGCGTATTTTTAAAGATCTAGAGTTTGGAATTTACTATAAAATTCTAGAAAGAAAGCATGAAAATAACAAGGCTGTATCCTCCAATGTTCTAGGGAGGTTTGGAAGGGCCCAGAAGAGTCTGCCTTCTCTGGTCAAATGTAGTACAGTAATTTGCTGTAATGGAGAAGTCACCTTCAATGGTGGTTTCTGTGGTCCTTAGTTACCAGAAGCTGGAGATGGAATTGACACTCTATAGGAAATGCCAGAGAGTGGAGACAAATGCCTAAAATATTCTGATACAGTCGCTTCGTTATAGCCTCTCCTGTAACCTTCAACAAGTCATCTAACCTTCATGCTGAATAATCCATCAAATGAGTTGTCTATGCTTTCATATTCCTGTTTGATTTCTTGACTCTTTGCCCTCCTTAGGATACATTGTCTTGGAATCATGCAGGACTTTGAGTGTAGGATGTCTAGTGTTTGGGTCGTTTGATAAAACGTAAAAAGCCTCACAGCTATTTTAAGAACATTTTTGCATGGGTGTGGGGATTTCCTGCCTTTTCTGTTCCCCTCCTCTTAAAGCAAAGGAAAAATGACTTAAAGTTGAGATTTCAACTACGAAAGAGTGGCTATTCAGTGACCACGTGTATAGGAAATGCCTGGAAATAGGTATTTTGGAGCTTTTAAAGAAGAAATCCTAATTTCCATACTGTGTTCAGTTTAAGCATCTCGAAGCCTCAGAGCCTTAGCCATTTCCTGGTGCTATTTTCTACCTAATAGGAGTCCACCTTGCGTTCTTAAGCTTGAAGCTTAGAAGTTCCAATTAAAGAACAAAGACATAAAGAACATAAAGAAATGAGAATAGCTTGTCCCGATAACTACTGTTAACATTATGTTTGTGAAAATAAGCTAAATGAAGCAACATTGATTCCTTGATGATTATTTTACTGTTCACATATGCCAGGGACTCCGAGGACCTTTAATAACCTTCAATGCTTACTGATTCAGATGCTTATAATTTGATACCAGCGAAGTGCCTCACTAGAAAAAGCAGCAGCAAAGCCATAAAACCTTTGATTTACATCTTGGGGCTCTCTGGAGTGAAATTGCTTTTCCCTTGTGGGCTGCATGGAGAAAGAGACTTCACCATTGGTGGGAAAGAGATTTGAGCTTTATGGTTTCCAAGGAAGATCAATTTTCATTTTTTAATAATACCTCATTATGTGGTCCTTAAGTGGAAGATAAATAATTCCTTCCATATCATGGGTATTCCATGGTACTTTTAAGTGCTTTTGTTAAGTGCTTTCTCATTTAGTTAGAGAAGAGTAAAGTAGCTGCTGAAGAATCCTCATTTTAAGGCCTGGCTCTAAGTTATTGCTCCCCTGTAGCTTTTCTGGGCATATGCTTAGGGAAAGGGAGATGGTTAATGAAAAATATAATTATGTTCTCTTTCCTTGGCTAGGAAGCACCAGTGTGAACTTTTTCTGGTAAGCCTGATTCTTAAAAACAAAAGAGCTTTGTGGCAAGGCAATTGATTAAGAAGGAAAGTACAGAGGATGATGACCTTTATACAATGACAGAGAAAGATGAAATTGGTTTGAAGTTAAAAAAAAAAGAAAAAGAAAAAATAAATAGATTCATTATAGAGTCTGAGGTTGCTATGGAAGGTGACTTTATCCTTTGCTAGTGATTAAAAAAATTCTTCGCAATTCTTAGAAATGGTTCAGTTCAGTTATTGATGGTATGGTTACTGAGCTCTAGGGAATCTCAAAGACACAAAGGGAGAGCTAAATGATTCCTTGTAGTTGCTACCAGCCCAGTGATCTAGTTTAGAAAACCAGACATAGGAAGATAGTATAACTAACTTTATACAAGTCTAGAAAGAAAGGATAATTAAAGAACAACCTGGGTTTAATCTTCAGGTTATATAGTTTATGAGGAATAGGATTTCCTATTTGCTGTCCTACATGACCCTAAAAGTTTTTTATCCAAGCTGAAGGTGGTAACTTGGAGTGAATATTGGTGTTTGCCTATATTGGGAAGGTTTCTGAGGTCTGTTTCAACGGGAAGAAAGGCTTTAGTTGATTAGTGAGACCAGGAGGGAAGGGGAATGACAGTGTGATGTGTCCACTATTCAGGTTCTAGATCAGAGGTTGGCAAACTTTTCCTATAGAAGGCCAGAGAGTAAATGTTTTAGACTTTGCAGGGCGCACAGTCACTCAGCCCTGCCTCTATAGTGTGAAAAGCAGTCATAGACAATATGAAAATGAAAACAGTTGAGAGTGGCTGTGTTCCAATAAAACTTTATTTAGAAAAACAGGCAGCGGGCCAGGTTTAGCCTATGAGCAGTAGTTGCTGATGCCTCTTCCGTAGACTATTAACCAAGACCTACCTGAGTCAGAGTTGCTAGCTCCCAGCTAATGCCATTATATTTCTCCAGACACTCTTATCGGTGGGCGACACTATAGAATCTATCGTGCTTCCACTGAGATTGTCTGACAACACACTTTCTCAAGGGTAAACACTGCAGAGGAAGAAAGCTGTGTTATGATAAACACGGATGTATTTCTCAAAGGAAGTCTTTAGGCAGCACACCTTGAAATGCAAGTGTACAACCTTGGCTACATTGGAAGAAAATTTCTGGGGGAACTGTCAGAGCATAAAATTAGGTCTAGTTGGGAAGGAATGCAAGCCCCAAGGTATGACTAAATCGAGATAGCAGGATGAAGAAAATTAACAGTGGGATAACTTAGGAGCTTCCAAAGTATGGTATTTTTCATAGGATCAGTGCCTCTTGAGAATGATATTATATGCATTTTATTCAATCTTTATTGCTTGAGTAGATTAGAAACTCATCCTGTACAACCTGAATGAAATAACTCCAATTACAATATCTTCTATTATTATGCCTCCGAAATCCTGCCAAGTCACACCTGCACAGGCCTGACTCTGAACAGAGTGCCATTGTGAATGTACTTTCTAGAAAGGAAACTTGAATCCATTCCTAGTCAAAAGGAAATTCTAGTTTCCTGCCAAGATACTTGTACATTTTGGACGAAGTGTAAGCCAAATCGGTAAGGTCCTGTGTTATAAGATTTGAGCAATGTAGGCTCACCTGTTGAAGAACTTATTCCTCTAAAATTTACTTCAGTGTTTGTGAACTTTCCAAAATTATACATAGTCTTAGAGCAGTGTATCTCAAAAGTGCAAAACAAAGGCATTGAATAAAAAGGAAAGTAAAGAAAGATGCTTTAGGAACTTTTTTTTTTTTTTTTTTTAGCTTTAGCAGAGAGAATGGGAATCATGATAGGGCTATGAAAGATGCTAAGATTCTTTTTGAAAGGGGGATGACTTCAATTTCATGATGTATCTGATATGCAAGTCTTCGGTGTTACAATTTTCATGGCACCATCTTTCCACTCTCAATAATTCACAGTTGTGAAATAGAAATTTATATCCTGATTTGAAGTGAGGGATATATTTGGAACAAACATAGAGAACAACAAATAGTAAAGGAGGTAGACGGAATTGAATGCCATGGAAATATGGCGGGATTCAGTATTTTACATTGCGACTCAGATGTGCGCAAAGGTACTGTCCTTTATGTGTCTACAGCTTGGGATGGTGGGAAAAGGCCACCAGAACCCTTATTTTTGCTAATGGTCTTCAGACAGTTTCAAGTCAATTTCTCTTTGTTTCTCTTCTTCAAAAAAAGTCTCCCCTCATCTGCTTTTCCCATTTGGCAGATGCAGAGAAGCCTCAAGGCCCGTGCAAGTGCTGAATTCTGCTGATACCAGGTTGAACTCTGGCCTCTCAGTTTTGGCATCTGTCTTATTTCATCCCCTACCAAAGTGACTGGGGCTCTTGTTGCTAGAGGTCTGGACTCTGTGTGGTTAGAAACAACCCACTCTGCCCCATCTAGCTGTCGTTACGAGCCCATCTTGATTCTTGTGAGGATAAAGCCTCTGAGTCCTCATCAGGTCCAATCTTTAGCTCCTGACGTGTAGGCCCTCACCTCACTGCTTCAGGAGGGGGGTGCCATTTCCAGGCCTTGCCTACACATGCCAAGTTGCTATTTCTGTTCTGATGTAGCTGCCACATGTCAGCCTAGAGGCACCCTGAAAGGTGGTCCCCTCCTGAGAAACCCACTGCAAAGTAGGGCACAAGCTCCTCTTTACCTCCCCTAAGCTCTTCGGAGAACCTCTATTCTTTTTTTTTTTTTTTTTTAAAGATTTTATTTATTTGACAGGGAGATTGACAGCGAGAGAGGGAACACTAGCAGGGGGAGCGAGAGAGGGAACACTCGCAGGGGGAGTGGGAGATGGAGAAGCAGGCTCCCTGCTAAGCGGGGAGCCCGATGCGGGGCTCGATCCCAGGACCCTGGGACCATGACCTGAGCTGAAGGCAGATGCCCAACGACTGAGCCACCCAGGCGCCCCAAGAACTTCTATTCTTAAATGCCTCCTTGATTCAGGTCTTAGAGCAAAGACCCTGGGGTTGGGGTTATTAGATGCTTGAGGGACCCTGGCATAGTCTAATCCTCACATCCACTCTATTCCTGCTGAGGAGATTTCTGTTGTTCCTACTAGCTCCTACGTAGGGGTCACTCTATGTCCTTCTGCACATCCATAGCAGACTGTTGTTGTTCTTGTCATACCTACCTTCCCATGTCCTGTGGACTTAGAGTGACCAACTGTCCTGGTTCGCCTGGGACTGAAATGGTTTTAGAGCTGAGAGTCCTGTATCCTAGGAAACCCCTTGATCCTGGGCAAACACTGATGGTTGCATACCCTACCTGTGATAAATGAACTTCACGGCCAAGCTTTAGTGGCCAAAGAGCTTTAGGGGAAGGAAAAATAGATGAGTCAGAAGGAAACCACATGTGAAAGTACGGAACTACAAAATATTTTTCTTCACTATAGAAATAATGGTAGAAAGTTTGTTTCTATTACACCTAGCAACTAATTTGTTGAAAAGGAACCGGTGTGATTGCCAAGTTAGAAACTGGCCAGAGACTGATCTGTTGGAAGTTAAGTGGCTGCCACACTTGGGAAAACTTCCCTCTCATTGTAGTAAGTTTTTGGTCCAGAAAGCTAGCGGTATTCAATGTTTTGAGCAACTGGAATCATTCAGGAGAATATCTTACTACAAAATAAGTTTTAATCGGAGTCCTGAAATAAATCTCAAACTTGGACATACAAGTGTGTTAAAGCAATATCCATTCAGTTTATGTTATAATAATGTTGGAAGCTGGATTAAGAAAGGATAGAAATGAAGAACTATCAGCCAGTTACTAAAGACATGCTTGATTTTAGGCTGTTGAAGGAAGCCCAGGTAGCTTATCCTGGGTATGGGTGTGATAGCTCTTGTTAGCATGAGGCAGGCAGCCTGAGATGGGCCAGTGTAGTGTCCGGGAGGGTCTGAGAGGCAGTGAACAGGGACCAGCATATCACACCCGTCAGTGTCTTAAAGGTATATCCCAAACCAGTGATGATTCAGGTGACAGCCAGCTTTGAAATTTCTAAGGGGGTGGTAGCTGTATTCCCACAGGTGGATTTAGAGGAAGCCCAGGGGAGAAGACATGGAGACTGGGAGAAGGATGACGGACCAGACGGACAGCTCTTCAGCAGCCAGACGGCTGACCTAAGGGTAACATGGCAGGGTTGAGACCAGCAGGAGTAAGAAGAAATCATATACCTCAACAGCAGTTTGATCCTGGAATGTGTGTATGGGAGCAGAAGAGCAATCATCCAAGAGACCACTTGGGAGCCCAGTGACCTTCAGTGGGGCTCCTAACACTGGATGTCATCAGAGGCTATGAAGACCGAGGCAGCCGAGTGGGTGGTTTGTGCTCCAGCTAACAGAACATTACCCTACCATGTTCAAATGCAGGTTGTCTGGACCCTGGGACTGGATGAGCCTTCAGCTGGAGAGAACTTGGAGGGGCGGGGAAGGTACAGGCAGGTAATTAGGATTAGGGACATAGCTGCCTGCCCAAGGGCTACTTTATTAAATTGGCCTCACAGGCTGCCTACAGCTAACAGAAACTTTGTTTCACCAGAGTATTCAATTGAAGTATGAATATAAGAGCTGGAAGGGATTCATTTATTTATGTGTTCATTTTAATCAATAAATATGTATTGGTTCTCAATTATTTGCTTGTGTTGGGTGCTAGGGAATCAGTGGTGAAAACATTAGATCAAGTTGAAGGAAGAGTTGCATTCTTGAAAGGGGAATCAAACAAATACACAGATACTCATGGAGCTGGGATAGGAGAGTCAGAGAGGGTCTAGAAGCACATTGGAGGGGCACCCAATTAATCTAGGCCGGGATTGTACAGTAGGAGGGAAAAAAGATGAAGGAAATTATTTTGTGTCACCTAAAACATTAGGTCTTATGTCTTTGGTGGCAAAACGTTATCCTCTAGGTGATCCTAGGTACCAGTGACCCCACGTCCTTCCTCCACCTGGGTGGGGCTCTACATAGTCTCACCTCCTCTCAAGACTGCAGGTGATATGAGCACAGCTACATGAGTGGCTGGCAGGAAAGCTCAGATCTTGGCTTCATTTGCAAGGCTGCTGTCTTGCTTGCCCTGTATAAGATGGCGGAGTTCCAGGGGGGCGGCCAACCCCTCCTGGAGCACATCCCATGACGTCTTCTGGCCTCCACATACCTCTCCATGGGATTTTGACAACTCGGAGGACTATATGCCTCATCTTACACATCTCCTGCTTGTCAGTTTCCCCAAGAGTCACTTCACGCCTGCCCCGTGGAATGTCGTGCTGTTTGCATTCCTCCATCCTGTCAAACTTCCATTTGCGTCTGCCACGCATTCAACACGTGGGCAAATGTTCAGGATAAACCTCTGAATTGGTGCTTAAAAAACGAGCACACATCCAGAATTTGATAAGCACTGTTCAGTGTCATACAGAGATTGAAAAGTAGGGACGCCCAGGGTGGCTCAGTCAGTTAAGCATCTGCCTTTGGCTCAGGTCATGATCCCAGAGTCCTGGGATCGAGCGCCGCATCGGGCTCCTTGCTTGGGAGTCTGCTTCTCCCTCTCCCTCTACTGCTCCCCCTGCTTGTACTCTCTCTCTCTCTGACAAATTAATAAATAAAGTCTTTAAAAAAAAAAGAAGATTGTGGCACTCCTTCCATATGGTAACCTCCATTAGGAAATTAAATAACCTTACAGAGTATTCACAAAGTTTCTGGTCACCTGAAGTGAAAAGAGTTTTGAACTCTTGGAGTGTAAGAACTATTTAGTGGAACAACCGTGAAGTACTGGAAAGAGGAGATCTCTGATTAAATTTCAGTTCTGCCCCTCTGAGTGTGAGTAAGTCACTTAACCTTTTAACATCTTTAAAAATTGGCAAATACTAGGAATATTTTAGAGTTGTGGTAATTAAATAAAAAGCAAACTAATTGAGCACAACACAGAGCCTGGAACAGGACTGATCCTTCATAAATGTTTACCAAATTGAGTTGTACTCACGCATATGCATTAATAGTGAAGAACCCCAAAGAGCACACAAAACAGCATATAATCAAGTGCTATTGTGTGGAACACAATGGAGGAAGTCATGGAGGCTTATTCACAAGTGGGCTTGATGAAAAATTAGCTGTCACATTGAGGTAATGAATTTCACATGGATTCAGTCACAGGATATAGCCATTTAGATTGATGAATCCGTAATTTTAGTTTTACATCAGATGGAAAGTATCTACATTTTGTTTTCTGATTTTAAAAACAATACAGACACAGTGTAGAAAAATATGAGCAATATAGAAGTGTTTAAAGTAAAATCAACTATAAAATTCATTTCTAGAGATAACCTTATTAATATTTTAAAAATGTGTATGTACGCTGTATGTATCCTCCTTTTTTATATCCTGCTTGTGTTAGACTTACGTTCTGTGGTGAGAAGTTTCTCATCTAAAAAAATTCTTGGAACATGATGTTTTTAATAGATATGAAATACAATATTTCATTTCTGGATGTACTACACTGTTTTAATTATTTTCTGGATGTATTAGAAATGTTTCTTTTCTCTTTTATTTGCAGTTAGCATCTCTGAATTTCAATCTTTGCTGGTATTTAGATCATTTCCTTAGAACAGAGTCCTAGAGTTGGAATGGAATGATCAAGTCAAAGTGCCTGAACATTTTAAGGTTCTTAATATGAATTTCCAAATTCCTTCCCAGAAAAGTTGTACCAGTGCATTTCTATCAGGCACAATTCATGAGCAAGCCCATCTCACACATCCTTGTACAAAAGTACAATTAATATTTTTATTTTTTATTTATTTATCTTTAAAGATTTTATTTATTTATTTGAGAGAGAGAGAGAGAGTGTGTGAGCAGGGGGAGGAGCAGAGGAAGGAGCAGAGGGAGAGGGACAAGCAGACTCCGTGCTGAGTATGGGCTCCATCCTTGACCCTGAGATCATGGCCTGAGCCAAAATCAAGAGTCGGTCACTTATCTGACTGAGCCACCCAGGCGCCCCCAAAAGTATAATTAGTATTTTTAAATTGGTGATTTGGTAAATGAAAAGTAGCATCTAAAAATGTGTATGGCCTTGGTTCATAATGAGGATGAAAAATTTTTCTCAATTTTCTTTGGCTCTTTAAGTATTAATGCAATACTGCTTTTATTTTTGATTTCACATTTACAGTAATAATCCATTGATGGATGTATTGCAATTTTTTTCCAGTTTGTAGTGGTCTTTTAATTTTTTTTTTAAGATTTTATTTATTTATTTGAGAGAGAGAATGAGAGACAGAGAGCACGAGAGGGAAGAGAGTCAGAGGGAGAAGCAGACCCCCCCCGCTGAGCAGGGAGCCCGATATGGGACTCGATCCTGGGACTCCAGGATCATAACCTGAGCTGAAGGCAGTCACTTAACCAACTGAGCCATCCAGGCGCGCTTAATTTATTTTTTTTGCAATATACAGGTTTTTAAAAATTTTCACATAGTCTAAACTTCTTTTCCTTTGTGGTATTTTCTCAGGCATATATGTGTAAATTTTTTCTGTGTCTTATGATCACTTAAATATTTGTGTTTATTTAACTCCAAATAAAGTTGGAGAAAGAACCTTCTCCAACTTTTTCTTGTTGAGAAAGAACTTTTCAAGCAGATACTAAAGAAAGAGTAGATGTAAAGTGGCATCATTAAGAATACACACATAAATCTCACTATGTATAGAAATGTAGTCTTAGATAATTTGACATTTCAGATCAATGAAGAAAGATTTGTCAATAAATATTTTACAAGCTAGCTATTTATTGTTTTACTTACATGTTTTCTTAGTGCTATTCTTTATTATGTAGGTTTTTTTGTGTGTGTGTGTATGGACTCTATTTCCTTGCTTGTATTTTCTCCAGTATTTTTGATGTTATATACACAGTTTGTATGTTTATTAGTGTTTAAATTTAGTGATTAGTTTTAACTTTTCAAAAGCATATTTTGCTCTGTATTTTTCGTTGATAAACCATAAAATGTTACCTTTTGAGACCTTTCCCCTCAAGGCAAGGTTATACTACTTTTGTTTTCTTAAGCCAAATGTGGAATTCATTTCTATAACATAGGATTTTGTCAGTTTTATTTTTATCACTATTTTCCTTATATTTTAGATATGACAGAGAAAATATACATTAATATATAGATGTTTACATATACAAGATGTATATATTTACATATACACTATATATACACATATAAATGTGTACATTATTGACCATGTCAATTTCCAAAAAAGCTTTATAACCATTAGTTATTTAAACTTATTTAAAATGGGAACATGGAGAGTTTATTTTCTGTCTTTTCATTTTCTTTGCCCATGAATAAGAATTTGGCTAGGGAAAAATTTCATGGATTAAAATGTTTTCCTGCCAAAATCATGTTGACATTGCTCTGTTGAAATCCAGTATTTATTTCAGGGAAGTCTAAGTCCAATTTGAGTTTTATCTCTTTTCAGGTTACTTTTTTCTGAAAATCTTGGTGCTTGAAATATTTTCCCCTATCAACCCTTAATCATGAAATATCTGGATATATTTCATTTACTCATTAATTTTTCTTAGTATGTGGTGGGCTTTTTCTGCCAGTATGTTTTCTTTCAGAACTTTTTATGCCCCGTGTTGGCTTATGGGATGTGTAGAGTCCGTCCGATATCTCTAATTCTCACTTAAAAAAAAAAAGAGATTTATTTATTTATTATGGAGAGAGAAAGAGAGAGAGAACGAGTGAGGGGCAGAGGGAGAAGGAAAGAGCATCTCCAGCAGACTCCCTGCTGAGCCTGGAGCCCAATAGAGGGATTGATCCCACAACCCTGAGATCATGACCTGAGCCAAAATCAAGAGTTGGAGGCTTAACCAACTGAGCCACCCAGACACTGCTCTAATTCTTACTTTTAAGAGCAAGTTTCTGGGAGCTTCTATTCTAGGATTGTAATACCTAGTTGCAGCTACCTGTTTGTACAGGAAACTTCACCTCAAAGCTTTCAAGCACATGTTTCCCAAGAGGACGGGGGCGGGGGGCAGGGAGTGGGTACCTGGACAGTGAAGGAAACTGAGGCAGGGTCCAGTGGAAGTCTCAGACCCTGAATCCTTTATGAAGGAATCCTTTATGAAGTATTGTCTAAAATTCCTTCATCCAGGAGGTGTAGTGGGCAGGTAGTGGGGACAGAGACAATCTGGGCTCTGTGTGGGAATGGGCAGGGCATGAAATCAGGAAATTAGTTTCCCAGATGGGGGCAGATTAAGGGTATCAGTGGAGGCCAAGAATGAAATCTAAAGAAAATTTTTTGCATAAAAAAGTAGATAAGAGGAAATAATCATATTAGAAACGCAGAACACACCCCAATCCTGGATTAAAAGTATGTGTGGCCAGTAACTGATACGATGATGGAAATGTTTTGTATCTGCACTATTTTATATGGTAGCAGGTACTTACTGTAGTTATCAAGTAGTGAGGAACTTGATTTTAAATTTTATTTAATTTTAATAGCAACATGCAAATAGTGGCCCCAGTATTGAACAGTGCAGCTCCAGAGAGGCTTCCTCTGACTAGGAAGGGAGCCATGGAGGTTGTGGGGTCAACTCTAATACCCTCAGTTTCCTAAGCATGAAAGTTCCTCCCAGAATTGGCAGTAGATTGACTATAAGCCTTGTTATTTGATATCGGGAAGTTCTATCACTTTCTGTGTCTTCATAAGTATTTTGGTGGAAATTTGGGAATCACTGCATGGAGGGAGGTTATAAACACCTTTTAGAACATAAGTCTACCATATTCTTCTCCCTTTTTTTCCTTCCTGCCTGCCTGCTTGCTATCAGTTTGTAAACAATGGTAACAATCCTTAAGCCAAAATTTAAAAATCACTTTTTCTTCTACTTCCTCCTACTTTGGGCCCTTTGGGAACCAAATTTAATTACGTATAGGAAAATGAGTGTTGAGTTTTTTATGGCAGGTGGGTAGGGTGGCACATATAGAAGAAATACTTTCAAATTCTTAGGTCAGAGCTTAGCTTCTTAGTCATTTTACAGTTTTAATCTTCTTTTAAGGATATTTTAAAATGAAAGAAAATTTGAATTTCTGTGTTTTCCAGGTCAGGAATTAGTTTTTAGGGCAGTCACTTTATAACAAATTAAGCCACTAATTGATTAATCGATTAATTTAGTAATCAATTAACATGGTGAGTTTTTGCTTTATGCAGGTCTCTGCTAGTTACTCTGGAAGAGAAAAAGGGGATAAAGTGATAGATGTACAGTGTGAAGGATACTTTTTAGGGATTTTTCAGTTAAAATAAAAGTCCAAGAAAGATACAAATTAACACTGATGTAATAATTATATTGACTTTGTGGAAAATAATTCAATTAGAAGAAATTTGGAAAGCCCTGGAAAATCTGGGACATGATTTTTATGTGCACTGAAATAGTTTTTGCCTTAGAGAAATTGAAATGCACAAAAATATAGGTGGCTTTGCCTAAGGAGCAATGCTGAGCTCTAGCAGATTACAGTAATTTATTTTTATTTTATTTTTCAAAAATATTTTATTTATTTATTTATTTGAGAGAGAGAGTGTGTGAGCACACATGGAGGAGGGGCAGAGGGAGAGGGAAAGAGAGAATCTCAAGCAGACTCTGTGCTCAGCATGGAGCCCCATGTGGGGCTTGATCTCACGACCCTGAGATCATGACCTGAACTGAAATCAAGAGTTAGGTGCGTAACCGACTGAGCCACCCAGGTGCCCCTATTTTTATTTTTATTTATTTATTTATCTATCTATCTATTTATTTATTTATTGAGAAGGAGAGTGGGAAAGGGGGGAGAGAGAGGAGAGAGAGAGAGAGGAAGGGCAGAGGGAGAGGGAGAGAATCTTAAGCAGTCTCCACACCCAGTGTGGAGCCCGATGTAGGGCTTGATCTCACAACCCTGAAATCATGACCTGAGCCAAAATCAAGAGTCAGATGCTTAACCAACTGAGCCACCCAGGTGCTCTTAGAGTAATTTATTTTTAATTAAAAATTGATTTCTGTCATTTTTGAGACCTTCCACAAATATACAAAAAAAACTTCAGTACTCCTTTACAACCTCCTCTTTATAATTATGTCTTGTAGCTTCAATATTTCTTTTGTAAGAGTAGGATCTTGGGTAAACTGGAATGAGTGATACATTGAATTCTTACATCATCCACATATGTATCTACTACATGCCAGGCACTGGGCTAGGTGCAGGTCAGGGGAAGAGATGCCCTTCAGCTAGACAACATTGCAAAAACTGAGAATGGATTTACACTTGACAGAAGTAATTTCTGATGCAGAAAGAAAATAGAGTGTGAGAGAATCTGGAGAGGAGCTCGTAGTCACAACGGAGCTAATGCACTACTGTGAAGTGCAATTGGAAAGCTTTGGTGTTATTTTTAAGTCCTCAGAAGACCTTTATTTTATTTTTTGCTGTTCTTGCCTCGGTAAGCCCTAGCATCAAATTGAAGCAATTTTATGTTTCAAGAAAGGAGTGAATGAAAGGAAAGGAGACTCTAAAAGGTCAACCACTCCAATCTCCCCTCCCCAACCACCATGGCATGGACTGTCGATCATCGAACATTTGAAAAGTTCTGCTTTGACGTAGCTTTTTCTGTGCTGCCAGTTAATGGCGCCATTAAAGCTTTTTGGAAACAATTTGGATACAGTAAGATTTTTTTTTTTTTTCTGGAAAAGGGAAATAACAATCTTGCTAACTAATACATTTTTCTTTGCCAATATTGATTTGCCAGTGGGTCCATGTGTTTACTCTACAGCACCCTTGAGGGAGTGTAAAGGTTATTTACAAGAAAATAGAAGTAGAGAGCAGAAGAGTGCAGATCAAATGGCCTCTAAAAGAAAGGAGCTGCAGTGAGGTCCCTGGCTTTATTCTGTACAACCTCAGAATCTTCTAGCTTTGGTGAGTTGAGATTCCCTGTAATTCTTTAATTTCCTTCTCCCAGTTACGATAGAGAGAGGAACACAAAGCACTGACTGGCTTGCTTCTACATAAAGATAAAGAGTAGTATAATTCAAAGTAGATTAAGGTGATTGGTTTAGGGTCAACATGTGGCAGGGCTGGTAGATGCTATGGCAGGGCTGGTACATGCTGGTAGTAGTAGGGGGATGACCTTTCATGCATTAAAAACTGAAAAAAAAAGGTAAAAACATGAATTAATTGCAGAGGTTCTGGAGAGCAAGTTGAGAGTTGGATTCTATTCTCAGTCCTACGATTAATTCTGTGGGCCTGGTCTCTGGTAACTTGTCATGTCTCTGGTGCATCAGGCTGTGAAATAGAGTTTTTGGACATGCTACTCCATTTTCCTGTTAGCACGGATTTTTTCTTCTGGCTTTAAACTGGGCTCACTCAAAATCCTCTGCTTTCCAAAGCACTGTTAGGAGTTTCACTCTCTTGGAGTGGCCCTGATTGAAACATTTAGAGGTATCTATAAGCTGACCAGTGACCTATGGCAGGCTTTCAGTTGGAGGGATCTTCTCAGAGATGACAATTGTTAGCTGAGACAAATAGGCTTGATCTCTTAAAAATCTGAACCAATTAATCTACAGGGAGGTTGTTAGTTGATGATGGTTGCTGGAGCTGAAATGGCTGGTGATCATGCTGATATGGTCTTTCCTTGAGACGGTTTTTTTTTTTTTAAATTTTATTTATTTATTTGACAGAGAGAGACACAGCGAGAGAGGGAACACAAGCAGGGGGAGTGGGAGAGGGAGAAGCAGGCTTCCCTCTGAGCAGGGAGCCCAATGCGGGGCTCGATCCCAGGACCCTGGGATCATGACCTGAGCCGAAGGCAGACGCTTAATGACTGAGCCACCCAGGTGCCCCGAGACGGTTTTTTGAAACCAAAAGAACCTAATCTACATTAAGCAATGTATAGATATAGTAAAAATTGATTTGATTTCTTATCCTTTGGTTCTTCCATTGGTTAATGAAATTGTTTGCTCACTTTTTTTTTTTTCTCTTTATAGAGTATTCCCTAGAGCAGCATTTCTTAATATTTTTGATCTCAGGACTTCTTTATACTCTTCAGAGTTATTGTGGGCCCCAAAGAACTTTTGTTTACATAAATTATATCTATCAATATTTACTATGAAATTAAAACTGATAATATACAAATGTTTTCTTATTAAAGTATTTAAAAACAATAAACCCATTATATGTTAATATAAAAAACATTTTCTTTATGCAAAAATCCATACTTTTTAGAACAGAAAAGTAGTGAGTAGAGCACCATCATTTTATTTTTGCAAATCTCTTGAATGTCTGATAATAGGAGACAAATAGATTCTCACATATATATTTTCAATCTGTTACCATATGTTCTTTGATTGAAGTATGTGAAGAAAATCCAGCTTTGCATAGCTCAGAGGTGGAAAAAAAGAATTTTAACAGTTTTTTTCAGATAGTGTAGATATTGTCCTCTGATATTATACCAAAGTTTGACAAGTGGTAGTTTCTTAAAAATTAGTTGTAGAATAGACTGTAAACCTGTATCAATGGACTTTTTGTACTTTGTTATATTAAAATCCATTAGTCTGTATTACACTTTGAATAAACCTTTTTCCTATGAATAATTTTGTAACCTATGTCTTGATCATTTGGAAAGTATTGGTATTGAGTTATTCAGATCTTCAAAATGTTGATATGTTTCATTCTAAAATACGAAAAGTCACATTTATTAATATTAACCAAAAAGTCTTTAAATATTGGGAAGTTGTCAAGGTTATTATGTTGGACATATTTTCCATAATTCCATTTTTGCTGGAAAGCTAAAATTTTATCATTAGCAATAAATATAGTCTGTTTTTCTCAAAGTGATAGGCTTACTTTATTCGTGTTTGAAAAAAAAGTTTTGCAAAATACTTTTTTTCCCCTCCAAGTGTTTATTTAAATTCCAGTTAGTTAATATACAGTGTAATTAGTTTCAGGTGTAGGATTTAGTGATTCATCATTTACCTACAACACCCAGTGCTCATCACAAGTGCCCTCTTTAATACCCATCACCCATTTAATGTATTCCACCCCCCATCCCCATCTACCTCCCTTCCATCAATGCTCAGTTTGTTTGCTACAGTTAAGACTCTGTTTTATGGTTTGCCTCTATTTTTTCCCCCTATGTTCGTCTGTTCTGTTTCTTAAATTCCATATATGAGAGAAATCATATAGTATTTGTCTTTCTCTGACTGACTGATTTCATGTAGCATAATACTCTCTAGCTCCATCCATGCTGCAAATGGCAAGATTTCATTCTTCTTTATGGCTGAATAATATTCCATTATATATATGTATATATATATATATACCATAACTTCTTTATCCATTAATCAGTCAATGGACATTTGGGCTTTTTCCGTAATTTGGCTGTTGTTGATAGTGTTGCTGTAAACATGGGGATGCATGTATCCCTTGAAATAAGTATTTTTGTATCCTTTGGGTAAATACCTAGTAGTAAAATTGCTGGATCATAGAGTAGTTCTAACTTTTTGATGAGCCTCCATACTGTTTTCCAGAAAGGCTGTACCACTTTACATTCCCACCAACAGTGCAAGAGGGTTCCCCTTTCTCCACATCCTCTACTTAAGTCTAAATAATCTAAATAATAAATTATTTGACTGTCAGTTCTTTCCAAGTAAATATGTTCTAGAAAGAAGTAGCTAGTTCAGATTGCAACTCAATTGCACCTGTGCTTTTCCTCAAGACAACCAGTGAATTAGATATGCAGCAGAAGAGTTTGATGGGTACCCCCCATTTTGGCACACAGAGTATTAAAGAATGTACTCAAAGACTGACATTTAATAAGATTAAAAGCATTGCCTCACCGAGGACATTCTTAAGTGGAATTGCCTTTGTTTTTTGTTTTGTTTTGTTTTTTTTCCACAAATGCATGTTGGTGAACAACAGAATGGCACTGGTATCATTTGGTGGTACTCACTGCTTTGATTAGAAAGCACCAGCACTGTTAACTACCGCTGCTTTTGTACCCTCAATGCAAATGTCAACACAGTGAGAAAGGCAAATAATGCCTTAATATTATTGTGAGAATAGTTTTGACTCTGTGGATTCCCTGAAAGTATTTCACAGAGTTCATGAAAGTTCCCTGGGGACCCTAGCGTTCTGTGGGCCACACTTGGAGAACTGCTACCCTACAGGCTAAGTATAGGTTTTAGTACACTGGCCCTTGAAGCTTTTGTGTTTTATCACACTTTCATTCACTAGGGATTGGATAGCAGAAGTGAAGAGATTAAAACGTGAACCTGGTTTTTTTGAAAGCATTTTATTGAAAAGTTAAACAAGATGGTAAGAGTCTAAATAGACTTCCTTGAGGATTTTGTTTTGATCTTTACCCTGGACTTTTATTGTGTAATTTTAAGTCAACATCATGTCAAGTGTTCCAAGGTTAAGGAATATGGCATCTTGAACTTAGGAGAAAGATTATGTCTCAGTGAGATAAACAGAATTTGCTTCAAACAAATAAATATATTTCAGATCCATACAGTTTATGCTTTGGGGGGTAGAAGAAAAGAACTGTAGAATTATGGAAAATGTGACTCTGTGCTATAGAAGTATCACTAGAAAAAGTAAATGATTAGAATAAATAGGTAAATAGGGAGTCTAGGAGGGAGCAAGAGGGTGGCATCCCACCAGTATAACTAGATAACTATCAAATCATCCTAAATACCCCAGAAATCAACCTGAAGACTGACAGAACAAACTCCACAACTAAAGGGGGAGAAGATGCCACATCGAAGAAGGTAGAAAATGTGAAGACACGGTTTAGAGGAGAGAGAGATCCTGGCTACTGTGAAAGGGGGGAGCCATGGTCATGGAGAAGGGCAAGAGAGAGGAGCACACAGGGGAATGTACAAGGAGAATGTTTCCCCATAGCCATTGGCTGGGAAAAACAAGAGGGGCTGAATTTCATAAGTTCTTCTTGTGCGAGTGGGGCTTAAAGCCTGGAGTTTTAAAGGTCAATGGGCTTGGCTGGGTTAGAGCTAAGAGGGCACTGTGCTGCTCTTGGAAAGAAGGCACGCAAACAACCCTGGGGCATACAGTATGGAAACAGTGATTTGAAGAATGCCTGGGGTACACAGTGGGGAGAGTATCTGCTCCTCTGAGAGCATGTCCCTGAGAGACAGCATTCATGGAGATGCCTCTCTGGGAATAAAGGAGCTTGCCAGCACCATTTTCCTTGTCCACTCCTCTGCATAAACACAGAACCACCTGTGGGAAGCAGTGCAGCACAGACACTATCTGCCTAACTTGCTTACACTGAGCCCCACCCCACTGTGCTCTGGTGGAACTGCCTTTCTCACTCACACTTACCTCAGTCCCAGCATGGTGGGTCCATACCCTAGAAGACCAGCACAAAACCTTGCCCACACTGCGTCTCTCGAGGAGACTTTTGCAGTGCCCCAGTTCTGGTGGAGGTGGGGGCAGGTCTCATATCACAAGCAGAACAAAGCACGCCTAGTTAAAACCCACCTCATTCAGACCAAGACCAAACACTGCCCACAGCAGGCAAGGAGAGTCTCTGCAGACAACTGGCCTGAAGGATAATACAGATCGAACACTACAGCAGAGGGCATGCAGCACACACCGGAGATACTCCCTGAAGCACCAGGCCCTGGACATTACATGATCTCTTCTTCATAAGGCCATTACTTTCAGGAGCAAGAGAGATAACTGGCTTTTCTAGCATACAGAAGAAAACTGAGACTCAGACAAAATGCCAAGACAAAGGAATTTATCCCAAATGAAAGAACAAGATTAGGCCATGGCCAGAGATCTAAGTGAAACAGATATAAGTAACATACCTGATGGAGAATTTAAAGCAACAATCATAAGGATACTCGCTGGCCTTTAGAAAAGAATAGAAGACATCAGAGAGACCCTTACCACAGAGATAAGAGAGTTAAAAAAGAATCAGAGATGAAGAGTGCAATAAATGAGATTAGAAACATTAGAAATGAACAGTAGGCTGGAAGAAGAAGAGGAATGAATTAATGACCTAGAAGACAATGGACAATGTAATGGAAAGTAATAAAGCTGAACAAAAGAGAGAAAGAATTCTGCAAAATGAGCATAGACTTGGGGAACTCAGTGACTCTATCAAATGTAGTAACATTTGTATTTTAGGAGTCCCAGAAGAAGAGAGAAAAGGGAGCAGAAAATTTATTTGAAGAAATAATAGCAGAAAACTTCCTTAATCTGGGGAAGGAAACAGACATCTAGATCAAGGAGGCACAGAGGCCTTCCATCAAAGTCAACAAAAGCAGCCCCACACCAAGACCTATTGTAATTAAATTCAAAATATAGTGATAAAGAAAAAAGTCTTAGTAGCAGCAAGACAAAAGAAGTCCTTAACTTACAAGGGAAGGCCCATAGGGCTAGCAGGAGATTTTTCAACAGGAACTTTGCAAGCCAGAAGGGAGTGGCAGGATATATTCAGAGTGCTGAATGGGAAAAATCTGCAGCCAAGAATATCCAGCAAGGCTATCATTCCAAATAGAAGGAGAGATAAAGAGTTTCCCAGACAAACAGAAACTAAAGGAGTTTATGGCCACTAAACCAGTCCTGCAAGAAATATTAAAGGGCACTCTTTGAGTGGAAAGGAGAGACCAAAAGTGACAGTATAAAGGCAGAAACCACAAAAGCAGTAAAAATGAATATTTCTGTAAAAAAATCAGTCAAGGAACTCATAAAAAAAAAGGATTTAAATTATAATAACATATACCTAAAATGTGGGGAGGAGAGGAGAAAAGAATGGGTTCAAAATCAAATGACCATCAACTTAATATAGACTGCTATGTACAGAAGAGGTTATACAAAAACCTAATGGTAACCATATGTAAAAAACCACTAACAAACATGCAGAAAATAAAGAAAAAGAAATCCACATATATCACCAACAAAACATGAGAGAAAGACAAGAAAGGATCAGAGAAAATCTTCAGAAACAACCACAAAACAATAAAATGGCAATAAATACATATCTACCAATAAGTACTTTCAATGTAAATGGACTGAATACTCCAATCAAAAGACATAGGGTATCAGAATGGATGAAAAAACAAGACCCATCTATATGCTGCCTACAAGATACTCAATTTAGGACTAAAGACACCTGCAGAATGAAAGTGAGGGGACGGAGAAATACTTATCATGCAAATGAATGTCAAAAGAATGCCAGAGTAGCAATACTTATTATTGGACAAATTAGACTTTATTTCTATTTATTTTTTACGTGCATCAATCTTTTTCTTTATTTAAATTCAACTAGCTAACATATAGCACATCGTTAGTTTCAGATATAGAGTTCAGTAATTTATCAGTTGCATATAACACCCACCGCTCATCACATCATGTGCCCTCCTTTAATGCCCATCACCCAGTTACCCCATCCTTCCCATTCACCTCCCCTCCAGCAACCCTCAGTTTGTTTCCTGTAGTTAGGAGTCTCTCATGGTTTGTCAGACAAACTAGACTTTAAAACAAAGACTGTAACAGATAAAGAAGGGACACTATATAATAATAAAGGGGACAACCCAACAACAAGATACAACAATTGTAAATATTTATGCACCCAATATGGGAGCACCCAAATATATAAAACAATAAAAAATGAAAAAGAACTAATCAATAGTAATGCAATAATAGTAGGGGACTTTAAGATTCCACTTACATCAATGGACAGGTCATCTAAAGAGAAAATAAACAAGGAAACAATGGCTTTGAATGACACACTGGGCAGATAGGCTTAACAGATGTATTCAGAACATTTCATCCTAAAACAGCAGAATAGACATTCTTTTCAAGTGCACATGGAACATTCTCCAGAATAGGTCACATATTAGGCCACAAAACAGGCCTCAACAAATACAAGAAGATTGAAGTCATACCATGCACCTTTTCTGACCACAGTGCTGTGAAACTAGAGGTCAACCATAAGAAAAAGCCTGGAAAGACCACGAATACATGGAGGTTAAAGAACATCATACTAAATGAAAGGGTCAAGCAGGAAGTAAAAGAAGAAATAAAAAATTACATGGAAACAAGTGAAAATAGAAATACAATGGTCCAAAACCTTTGGGATGCAGCAAAAGTGGTCTTAAGAAGGAAGTATACAGGAATATAGGCCTACCTCAAGAAGCAAGAAAAAGCTCAAATAAACAACCTAACCTTACACATAAAGGAGTTAGAAAAAGAATGACAAAGAAAGCCTAAAGCCAGTAAAAGGAAGAAAATCATAAACATCAGAGCAGAAATAAATGATATGGAAACTAAAAAAACAATAGAACAGATCAATGAAACCAGGAGCTGGTTCTTTGAAAAAAATTAATAAAATTGTTACACCTCTAGCCTGATTTATCAAAAAGAGAAAGGACCCAAATAAGTAAAATCACAAATGAGAGAGAAGTAACAACCAACACCACAGAAATACAAACATTTATAAGAGAATATTATGAAAAATTATATGCCAACAAACTGGACAATCTGGATGAAATGGATAAATTCCTGGAAACATAAATCACCAAAACTGAAACAGGAGGAAGTAGAATACTTGAACAGACCTATAACCAGCAAAGAAATTGAGTCAGTAATCAAAAAAAAAAAAAACTCTCCACAAACAAAAATCCCAGCCAGATGGCTTCACAGGGGAATTCTACCAAAATTGAAGGAAGAGTTAATACCTATTCTTCTCATAATATTCCAAAATAGAAAAGAAAGGAAATAGAAAAGGAAAGAAAACTTTCCAAAAAATAGAAAAGGAAGGAAAACTTTCAAATTCATTCTATGAGGCCAGTATTACCCTGACACCAAACCAGATAAAGACACCCCAAAAAAGAAAACTACAGGCCAATATCTCTCAGGAACATAGACACCAAAACCCTCAATAAAATACTAGCAAACTGAATGCAACAATATGTTAAAAAAATCATTCACCATGACCAAGTGGGATTTATTCCTGGGTTGCCAGTGTGGTTCAATAATCACAAATCAATCAAAGTGATACACCACATTAATAAAAGAAAGAATAAGAATCATTTCTTTTTTTAAAAAAGATTTTATTTATTTGAGATAGGATGAGGGTGAGATAGTGAGTGAGAGAGAGAGAGAGAGAGAGCACAAGTGGGGAGAGAGGAGAGGGAGAGAGGGAGAAGCAGGCTCTCCACTGATTAGGGAGCCCAACATGGGGATCAATCCCAGCATGCTGGGATCATGACTTGAGCTGAAGGCAGACACTTAACTGAGTCACCCAGGCGCCCCGCCCCCCCCACCCCATATGATCATTTCAATAGATGCAGAAAAAACATTTGATAAAGTACAACATCCATTCATGATGAAAACCCTCAACAAAGTAGGTTTAGAGGGAACATACCTCAACATAATAAAGACCATCTATGAAAAACCCATAGCTAATATCATCCTCAATGGGAAAAACTGAGAGCTTTTCCTCTACAGTCAGGAATAAGTCAGGGATGTCCACTCTCACCACTTTTATTCAACATAGTACTGGAAGTCCTAGCCACAGCAATTAGACAACATAAAGAAATAAAAGGCATAAAAATTAGCAAGGAAGAAATAAAACTTTCACTATTTGCTGATGACAGGATACTCTATAGAAAACCCAAAAGACTCCACCCCAAGACTGCTAGAACTGATAATGAATTCAGTAAGGTCACAGGATACAAAATCAAGGCACAGAAATCTGCTGTATTTCTATACACCAATAATGAAGCAGCAGAAAGAGAAATCAAGGAATCAATCTCATTTATAATTGCACCAAAACCAATAAGATACCTAGGAGTTAGCCTAACTAAAGAAGTGAAAGACCTGTACTCTGAAAACTATAAAACACTGATTAAAGAAATGGAAGATGACACAAAGAAATGGAAAGGCATTCCATGCTCATGGATTGCAAGAACAAATATTGTTAAAATATCTATACTACCCAAAGCAATCTACACATTTAAAGCAATCTCTATTAAAATACCACCAGTATTTTTCACAGAACCAGAATGAACAATCCTGAAACTTGTATGGAACCACAAAAGACCCCGAATAGCCAAAGCATTCTTGAGAAAGAAAAGCAAAGCTGGAGGCTTCACAATTCTGGACTTCATGTTATCTTACAGTGTTGTAGTGATCAAGACAGTATGGCACTGGCACAAAAATAGACACAGAGATCAATGGAACAGAATAGAAAACCCAGAAATGAACCCACAGTTGTATGGTCAATTAATCTTTGACGAAGTAGGAAGGGATATGCAATTGGTAAAAGAATGTCTCTTCAACAATGGTGTTGGGAAAACTGGACAGCAACATGCAAAAGAATGAAACTGGACCACCTTCTATACCACACACAAAAATAAACTCAAAACTGATTAAGGACCTAAATGTGAGACCTGATACCACAAAGATCCTAGATGAGAATACAGGCAGTAACCTCTTTGACATCAGCCATAGCAGCTTATTTCTAGATAGGTCTTTTGAGGCAAGGGAGATAAAAGCAAAAATAATGTATTGGGACTATGTCACAATAAAAAACTTCTGCACATAGAAGGAAACAGCCAATAGAATTAAAAGGCCACCTAAGGAATGGGAGAAGGTATTAGCAAATGACATACCTGATAAAGGGTAAGTATCCAAAATATATAAGGAACTTATAAAGTTCAACACCCAAAAAGCAAATGATCCAATCAAAAATGGGTAGAAGACACAAATAGACATTTTTCCAAGAAGACAGGCAGATGGCCAACACATACATGAAAAGATGCTCAACATCACTCATCATCAGGGAAATACAAATCAAAACTATAATGAGATATCTCCTCACACTGTCGGCCAAATTATGGAAACAGCCCAAGTGTCTATCCATTGATAAATGGATAAAGAATATGTACACATACAATGGAATATTACTCAGCCATCAAAAAGAATGAAATCTGGCCATTTGCAATGATATGGATGGAGTTAGAGAGGATTATGCTAAGTGAAATAAGTCAGAGAAAGATACCATATGGTTTCACTCATATGTAGAATTTTTTAAAAGATTTTTTAAAAATTTATCCTAGAGAGATAGAGGGTGTACAAGCAGGGGAGGGGGAAGGAGAGGGAGAAGCAGGCTTCCCGCTGAGCAGGGAGCCCGACGGGGGGCTTGATCCCAGGACCCTGAGATCATGACCTGAGCTGAAGGCAGACATTTAACTGACTGAGCCACCCAGGCGCCCCCATATGTGGAATATAAGAAACAATACAAATGAGCAAAGGGAAAAAAAAGAGAGAGAGGTAAACCAAGAAATAGACTCTTAATTATAGAGAACAAGCTGATGGTTACCAGAAGGGAGGTGGGTAGGGGATAGTTGAAATAGGTGGTAGGGATTAAGGAGTGCACTTGCTGTTATGAGCACTGGGTGTTGTACAAAAGTGTTGAATTACTATAATGTACTCCTGATACTAATATTGCACTATATGTTAACGAACTGGAATTTAAATAAAAACTTAAAAAAAAAAAATAGGTAAATAATAATAGTGAAGTGAAGGAAAATAAGTGCCCTAAATTCTATGAGGTCTTAAATCTTAAGAATGAACTAGAAAAATCTGGGTGGGTAGTTAAGATTTGGAGGGAAAGAAAGATTAACTTAAGCTCATTAATTAGTGCATGCTGCTTAAATTCACAATGTTGGCAAAAAAGAAGGCTTTTAAATAACACTTCGGAGAATATGCAGTGTATTCATTAGGAAAAATGTCAAATATGTGGAGAATGTTGAAATTCTATTTAAAAGAATGACTTATTTTAATGTTTGTATTGAATCTAGACTTGAAAAATGATTTTTTTTTTGTTTTTTAAAGAAAAGATCCTTGAAGTGATATCTACCCTATTAAAACAGTCAATTAAATTTATTTTTAGAACCTCCCCAAACCATGGAGTGTGACATTCATACAAAGTTATCTCTACCCTTACTTTGAAAATAGAAGATATATTTAGAAAAATCTTATTTCATAATATTTTCTGTGAGAATACTGCAGCCTATTTTATACTTTGCACCATAATATAGTTTTCTAATACTTTTTCCAGCACAGCTATATATAATTTGTCTATTTTTTTTCTATCCAAAAGACCTGCTACAATTCACAATGGCTTCCGTATCTCTTAAGTATGTCTCACATCATTAGAGATAAAGGCACACAATACAGCCTGAAAAGAAAGATGTAGTGAAATATACCACTAGACTCTTACATGAAAAAAATGAAGTTATGGGTATGCTCACTAATTTTATGTATATGTTAATTCATAGCATAAAAAATATAAATATATATACACACATCAAAATGTTAATAGTGGTTGTCTCTGAGAGTTGGCAAAGGTGGTGGGGGTTTATGATTGAAGATGTGCTTTTTACTCTTTTATTTTTATGATATTTGATTTTTTCCAACAAGTATGTATTCCCTCAAAAATCAAGGAAAGACACATACTAATTCAAAATAAATAAATAAAAATAAAAGAAATATATTGCATTTTGTTTATAGTAGAAAGTTTGGGAAACTGGAAGTTACAGAGAAGAAAACAGAAATTTTAAGTTGGGAAGATATGACATAAAAATAACTAGAATTCCACATTTATTAGTATTCCAGTGACATACTCTGGCATCAAAAACCATTTCTAGCTATAAGATTAGAAGTAACCTTATACCACCTTACAATCATGGTGCCAGGCCTAAATTTTGCTCCCGGATTATTTTGTTGTCCTTATGAATGAATAAAGGTATAAAGTCAGGTTAGAAAAGTCAAATGCTTGGGGAGGTTTCAATTTATACTACTGGTAAACTTCTTTTTTTATCTTGATAGCAGGAGGGAACTATCCTGACCCTCTGCAAATAGTCAGTACTGTCTGATTTCTGAGAATCTCTTTGACTTATGGAACAATGTCATCTACATTCACACAGGCAGGATGGCAGGTGGGAGAAAGGCATGAATAATATGTGCTCTAAAAAGACTTTGCCTGCACAGAAGTAAGAGAAGAAAGGGCCTTTGAGTATTATTTGCCAAATGATCTTAACAAAGCCTCCCCTAGAAAACGGGTCTGGTCTAATCCAAAGCAGGTGTGGCATAAACAGAAAAGACCCTGGGGCCAGCCTGGAAGATTCTATTCACCTGAGAAGCAGATTTTCAGTTCCCTGGTCAAACTGTTGAAGGAAGTAGGGCTGATTTCTCAGAATACTTTGTCTATGACTAGAGTGAATCATATATGCCAATTTTCTCAGGATAGTCCTAGTTAGCTGCTGTTTTCTTGGCATAATTGTTAATAGCCCCCTCTTTTACTCTCAAAAGTATCCTGAAAATCAACTATTTGGCATTCTTCTTACAGCTGAACTGTTGGGTAAAACATCATAGTGGATGTGGCAGAGTATTGATTGGTTTGCAAAACAGTCATTCTCAACCATCTCTTTTACCATCTTCCATTGCAGAGGCCAGGAAAGTGAAATACTCACCTTTGCAGCCTTCTTGCAGCTGGGATTGGCCATGTTACACAGTTTTAGCCAATGAGAACTTTCTGGGAAAGTTCAAAAATCTATTGGTATTGACTTTTTCTCTTCTTCCTATTTTGAGTGTGGACATAATACCTGGGGTTGCAAGAGTCACCTTGAAACTGAGCGAAAGGCCAAGAATATCTCAGAGACTAAGCTCTAACGGTATTGGCCCTGCCGATCCTCTACCAGCAGTCAGCTAATCTGAGAACAAATTATAGCTCTATTTGTTTTAGTGCCTTTTAGTTGGTTTTCTCTTACTTGCAGCTAAAATCACTCCCAATATGCACAATGGGTTATTTTCTTTTTTTATTTTAGATTAGTCAGTTGTGCTAGACTTGGGAATCAACCTCTTTTTAGTGTGCAGCTTACTGCCCTTTGGTGATGGCAAGTCAGTCCTTTTAATATTTCTCATTCATGGGTACTACATGCAGATGCCAAAACACAAAAAGAGAGAGTGTGTAGACTGAGGATGCAGGAACTGGGGGAAAGCAACAAATTTGTCTCCTTTCATCAGAAGGAGTTCTTATTTTGGAAATATAACAATTTTCTGAGAACTCTAAGGACTGTGCATTTGGCAAGGTCTATTCATTTTTCATCTTCCCAACTAATGTCTTTAGGGAGGAAAAAGATAAATCTGAATGTCAGCAGGATACATATGGAGCTGAGGGCCACAGTTACTAATTAGGTCCTCTCCAAAGACCCATTTGGATGTCTTGGCGTAGGAGATAAACAGACTACCCAAAGATGTCTTTTTTTCCCCTAGCAGTCAAAAGACCCCAGATTACCTTGTGTTAATGGGAGTGGTAGAAGAGGGCTAAGATACTTATACAGTCCCCGCATCGTGCTGCCTAGATGGCAAGGTCCTAGTTCTCTCATAATAACTGCTTTAAGGGGATAAGTATTTTATTGCAGTGCTACTGAGGAAACAGAATTCCGATCAGAGCAGGCCCTGAAGTGATTTAAATATTGCAAACTAAGCCCAAATAGAATTCACTTGAACCTTGCCAGAAATCAGAATGTCATTTTCTTGAAGCTTAAAGGGAGGGAAAAGTAATTTGGGAAACACACAATCCTTGGAACACACACACAGGAAAGTAATTTGGGAAACACACAATCCTTCGAAAGGTTCTCCTTTGCTTTCCCGAGGTTCATATTTCCATATTTCCACTGAGTCCGACAGGGTGATAGTTTAAAAAAATCTGTTTACCCTCTGTTTTTCCAAAGGGTTCCCTCCATCTCCTACTACATTGAGAACCTCCCAGGAAATTATCAGTGCTTTTCCTGAGTCTGGTTCTGCTCCTACCAGTCCCTGCCAAAATTAAGCCAAAATGATTCCAGAATCCATCTGTGAGAATAGATAAGAGTGTTTTTCCATTTATATCAGACAGCTGGATTCTGGCTTTGATGATTGGTCTGCAAAACAAACCAAACAGCAAAACAGAACTCACATTTTGTCAAAATTTTTTTTTTAACCTGAAGGCTAGATGAGACTACACCAAGAGAGATGATTCTACATTTTTGGCAGGAAAAAGTACTTTAATCTAGATACATAGTTTATTTCCCTAGGGAAAGAAGATCAGATCAGCAAAATGGCCTATTTTCCATGAAATTTGTGCTTAAAAAATAGATATAAGTGCCTAAAATTTTTGAAATTTGGTCATGGACCAGATCATTTGGCAAATAATACTCAAAAACTGCTCTATTCTTGCTCTCTGAGGACCTTTTTAGCCCAAAGTTTCTCTCAATCCATCTTTCACTAGCTTACTTTTCAGGAAAAGTTAACAATGACTGAATTTTAAAATCTGATTTACATGCCTAAGCAGCACATTCTTAAGAGAGGCTATTTTTCCGCTTGGTTCAAGTAGAATGAAACATTTGCAATTTTGGATAGTCTCTGTTTAGGCTGAGGGGCTGCTGGTAGACTATTCTGTGTACATTGTAGACTGTTAGCCCATAAAGATTAAAAATGAAATTCACTGGGCAATATCTAACCAAATGCCAGAATGGAGTGGGTCAATCATGAGGGTGAAATCAGGTCTCATTTCAGTAGTAGGTTCATTGGAGACAAGGAAGTAAATTATTCCAGTTTTGCTCCAGGATAAAAACAAACATTTATTCCATTGGTTTTGCAGAGTGGAGGTGATATTCCATAATTTTTCTAGTTTTTTTTTTTTTTAAAGATTTTATTTATTTATTTGACAGAGACACAGCGAGAGAGGGAACACAATCAGGGGGAGTGGGAGAGAGAGAAGCAGGCTTCCCGCTGAGCAGGGAGCCCGATGTGGGGCTCGATCCCAGGACCGACCTGAGCCGAAGGCAGACGCTTAACGACTGAGCCACCCAGGCGCCCCAATTTTTCTAGTTTTTACAGCAAATTTCTTTTTTTTTTAAAGATTTTATTTGTTTAAGACCGAGAGAGAGAGAGAGAGAGAGAGAGAATGAGTGGGGGCGGGGGCGGAGAGGGGCAGAAGCAGGCTTCCCGCTGAACAGGGAGCCTGATGCAGGACTCAATCCCAGGACTCTGGGATCATGACCTGAGCCGAAGGCAACCGCTTAACTGACTGAGCCACCCAGGCACCTCCTTACAGCAAATTTCTAACATTAGCTGCATATCTATAAAGTCTCTGATTATTGGAGGTAATCTCTAGATGGCAGATGGAGTTCTATTAGGTTATCATTGTGACACCAGTAAATAATGACATAATTTCCCAATAAAAAGGACCCATTTGGTAAAATTTCCAAGACTGCTATATTCTTGCTCTCTGAGTACCTGAAGATTCTTTACCAGTTTGTTTATATTACATTTGATTTGCATGATTGCAAGCAGGGTAGGCATCTTCCTCAAACTATAGATACAGGGACAAGCAATGTGAGTTGAAATAGAAACTAAATTCTCTTAGGAAATTTGATTGTGTCTACCAATACTATCAGCTTATCTCCCAATGTACTTGCCTTTATTTCTCTGTCCTCTCATCTCAATTCCTAATGGAAATTAAGATTAGGTAGAAGACATGCTGAATTGCTTAATGATAATAAAAGTTAAGACTTACTGGCAGATGGTGGAGGAAGGGGTCAAAAGGTTCGAGAAGTGGAAATGTGATAGTGGGCCAGAAACCCCAACACCTGATAATATTTTGCATGAAAGTGTGGAAGATAGTTTTCCCAGGTGATAATGAATGTGCTGGTGGGAGGGAGACCAGAATCACCGAGAAGCTCTAAAGCTCTGTAGAACAGGCTAATAGAAGATGCTGTTATAGAACTGAGCTCCTGATGGCAAAGGGGGTGATGAAAATCTGAAATGTTAGAATCTAGGTGGCAAACAGTTTAATTACTGGGAGAAAGATATTAATTGTCACAATAAGTGACAAAAGCAGAGTGGCAGCCAGGGGTCTCAATTTGCAGAGAGCTATGGAAATGCTGAATGGGATACTGTATTGCTAGAGGCAAGACAGATGGGCAGGCAGTCAATAAGGATACTACTTGATTTACACAATCAAAATAAACCAAGGACAGGTGATCAAGAAGCTCAGGGCAATAGCCCCACCAAAAGGCATGATCCACTGCTTAGTTTTTGGACCTATGCCAGTTCTCGGACTCCAGAGTCATTGATTGAAGGAGAGGCCAGGGCCCTATGAGGAAGGATCCTGCAACACCATGCTACATTTAATCAGTAGTATTTCTCTACATCTTTACCCAAAGGGACGTAAAGACATTTACTAGGATATCTAGCACTGGGGGGAAAGAACACCCAGGTTTTTGAGGATTGTTGGGCCCAGAGACTGATTTTCATGGGTATCTGGGGACCCAAAGTGCCACCCCGATTCCCAGTGGGTGGTAAAAGGAGTCGTGCTTCAGGACTGGCTTACTGTGAGTCCACCTGGTCCATGGGCCTACATGGATGTTATTTCCTTGATCCTCCAATATATAATTAGAAGGGACAGACTTGGCAGTTGGCAGAACACTCACATTGGTTCTGGACCTGTGAGGTAAGCAATCGCACAGAAAGGGAAGGTTGGGGGCACCTGGGTGGCGTGGTCGGTTAAATGTCCAACTTTTGGTTTCAAATCAAGCCCCATGTCTGGTTCCATGCTCAGTGTGAAGTCTACTTGAGTTTCTCTCTCCTTCTCTCTGCCCCTCCCACTCCTGCTCTCTCTCTGAAATAAGTAAATCTTAAAAAAAAAAAAAAGGAAGTTCAATGCTAAGTCTCTAAATCTTGCCCTTCCTCCAAACTCCCTATCCCTGGCCCAGAGAGTAAATCAAAATAAATACCATGTCCTGTGGGGGAAGATTAATGCCATTCTTTCAAAGACTTAACGCAGGGATGGTGGTCCCTCCCCAACCCCCATTTAGTCACTAGTCTGACCCCTACAGAAACTAGAGGTTTCACACAGAATGAAGTTTGTCTGCTGAATGTAGTTTGTTTGTTTCTTCCTTTCCTCCTTTCTTCTCTTTCTTCCCTTCTTCCTTCCTTTCTTCCTACAGAACACACAGCCCCTGGCATGTGACACGCAGCTATTTATTGAGCAGACATATTATTTTCCATCCCTCTTAGAAAGGAGGCCAATAAGCAAGCAGTTTGCTTTCCCAGGAGACAGAGAAGAGTGTACATTTAGTTAGGATCTTTCCCTGGGTCAATGTTCACTCTTCCACCTTCAATCATGCTATAGTCGGAAGGGACCCACAACGTTCGGACATCTGTAGAACATCACATTCTTCCACTGTATTGATGACATGGTAACTGGACCAGATAAGAAGTGACTCCAGAGGGTAGAAGATAAACCTATGTAATCCAGAGGGTAGGTGATAAACCTATGAAAATTCAGGGGCTCTCAATGAAATTGGTAGGGGTCTTGAGTTAGGGAGCATACTATAACATCTAATTCAATATAAGACATATTCTCACACCTCCCACTACTGTGGACACCAATCACAATGCTTGGAAAACCTCTTTGACTTCTGGAGGCAATACATTCCATATTTGAGAATGCTGCTCCATTGCCTTTAATAAAGAACATAAACTGACAGTTTTAAATATAGGAGAGTCTGCAGGAGGTCTAGGCTAGGAAGCAAACAGTCCCGCACCTAGACCATACAACCTGGCAGATCCTATAGTACTACAGATCAGTACTGTCATGGGAAAGGACACTATATAGAGTTTATAGCAAGCTCCAAAGAAGAGTTACTATGTGGAACTCCAGGGTTCTAGAACAGCAGACTGCATTGTTGAAATGTTCTACGCAATGTAACAGCTACTAGCCACATCTACTGCCAAGCTTGACGTATGGCTAGCGTTATTTCATCTGTCTGTCTGCCTGCCTGTCTACCTATCTACCTACCTATCTGTCTAACATTTTACTTAATTTAATTTTGGGGGATTTTAAAACAAGAGGAACAGAAAACATTAGTGGTTGCCTGGGGCTAAGGAAAGGGGCTCCAGAGGGTACAGGGGAGTATTTGGGGTGATGGAACTGTCCTGTAGATTGATCGCTTACACAACCAACAGGTCAGACATTAGAGGATGATTTTACTGGATGTAAATTATAACTCAATCTTTTAAAAAAGTGACTGACAAGACAGCCAAAAATTTACTCTATGAGAAAAAAAAAATAGGACTTATGGTAAGTTTTCTCTCATGAACAGTAAAAACAAGGACTTTGGTCATAAACAGGAACAGTAATGTATATGAGATCTTCCATATACAAAATGTTAACAATGTTTTTAAGAAAAATATGCTTATGCAGAGGTAATACTTCTTTTTGTATTTGGTTTAATTAACTTGAGCTTCTTTTCTGGGAATAAAAATGTTAGAAATGGTTATTTTTAAATTTCACAAAAGTTTCAGGTAATAAGCAAGGCATTAGAACAAAAGAGCACTCGAAAACTTGTTCCGTAAAGTATTTACTGAAAACACGTACTGCTTGTAATAAAAAAAAGAAAAATTATTTCTTTGCAGTTAAAAACATGCAGTGAGTATTTGGACAAAACAGTCAAGTTTCCTTGAAAGAGGAAATTTAAATGTAACATACTACCCATAAGCTACATATTTAGCTCAAACTACATCTAGTTGTTTAACAAGAGCTAATTTCCAAATATAATCTATGAATTTACACACTGGTATTTAGCGCCTCTTCAAAAATCTATCTGTAAATTAAACAGTTAAGCAACATTGTCTTTGCCTTTAGAGCTTGCAGCTGCAGCAGATCATCTGGTAGTGTCTGCCTGACTGTAGAGGCAAATTTCTTGGTACTGCCAACTGCAACATGGGCTTGTCAGAGAGAGGCTGCTGTCTAGGTTACTTTCCTTCTGGCCATTTATGGTGTGGGCATATCAGGTGCTTGCTCTCAGCCAGGAAGGAACACAATGTATTTCAAGCCTCTGAAAACTGAGGAGCCTAAAGTCGCACAGTGCTGTGTTTCCAAAACAATGGTACCAATCCAGGAGGGTCCTCAGCAGGCTGATTTTTTTTTTTTTAATTTATTTGCGAGAGAGAGAATGAGAGACAGAGAGCATGAGAGGGAGGCGGGTCAGAGGGAGAAGCAGACTCCCCGCCGAGCAGGGAGCCCGATGCGGGCCTCGATCCAGGGACTCCAGGATCATGACCTGAGCCGAAGGCAGTCGCTCAACCAACTGAGCCACCCAGGCGCCGCAGGCTGATTTTTAAAGTACCTCCTTTTTGGTTTCGGATTCTGCTTCATCCCCATCACTTTCATCATCGCTGTCATTCTCTTCCTTGTCTTCTCCCCTCTTTAAGCTTTTTCAGATATTTACTAGCTAAAATCATCTTGGGTAACAAATCTGCAAGAAAATAAAAAGTTTCGGATTCCTCTGCAGTATTTCACAAATCATTGAGTACTTCCTTTTCTTTTTCACTGCCATGTCTCTAGGAATAGGTGGCTAGATATTGAACAAAGAGTTCCACAGCCTTGGCCATGGGCACCCGCACCTCCTGGTTGATGGAGAACACCTGGGGGGCGGGGGGAGGGAGCTCTTCATGATGACCCGGATGTGGGACATGCGTCGCTGCTCCTAGCCCTTGTCTCTGTCGCAACCGCCTCCTCCATCTTTTCTACTGCCCGCACGCGGTCTGCTGGGACCTGAGGTGAGCGTGTGAAACCAGCATGGCGGGTGTAGGCTCATTTTACTTAATTTTAATTAATTTAAATTTAAGCATAAATAGTCTCATGTGGTCACTGGCTACCATGTTGGACAATGCAGTTCTAGAGCAAGTCCATTTCATCTGTAGCACAGATATATACCATTCAGAAAGCAGTTCCTGCTTGCTGGTTGGATCTGGTAGAGATAGAGTATCTGACCCTGGGCGGTAAGTCATGTGTGACCAGAACTAATCTTCATGTGCTGGGTTTTCTCACCTGTTGAGTCATAAATTTGGCGGGGGGGCGGGGGGGATGCTCAGTAGTACTCTTACAAGATGGTGGAAGTGGCCCATCCCAGATTGGGCATGAGAAGGGCTAGTGGACATGAGTTAGCTGCACGGGTAGATGGCCTAGACCACCGAATGCCATCCGCTCTCGTTGTACTGATGCCTCTCCTTCAGCTCAGACCCATAACTGTTTGGTGTGTACCTTTGGAAGCTATCATAGATGGTGATGGAGACTGAGCTTGGTTACCGTTGGGTCAGTTTTATGTGTCAGTATGAGCTGCAAATGGACTGATGCTACTCTACAACCCAATGAGGAGTGACTTTGATAGATGTCAGTATGGAAAATCTTCCCAATGGGCAAAGCCCTGGGTTGTGCAGGTGGTCATTCACTTTGTGTTGAAGGAGATAGTCTAAGTTAAGACTATACATGGACTCATGGGTATAAACAAATCATCTGGCTAGTTGGTCATGGCCCCGAAAGGAAAAAGTATTGGGAGGATAGGGGACAAGGAGGACTGAGGAAGAAGGATGTGAATGGGTTGATTGAAATAGTCATAAAGTGTGAAAACTTGTTTTTGCCTACCACAGAGCATCAACCACGGACCTGGCACTGAATAACCAAGTAGACAGGATGCTTTGATCATTTAAAGTCAGTCAGCTTCTGTCATTGGCTCCACTGGTTCTGGCAAATTGGAGACCTTAGTAGAGTCTCCACTGTGGAAGAGATGGAGGCTATGCATGGGCCCAGTAGCATGTGCTCCTGGCTACCAAGGCTGACTGCTCTTGCCAAATGCCCAACCTGCCAGCAACAGAGACATGGTTGTTCTATGGCATTAACCCTCAAGAAAATTAACTAGGCATTAGGTTGCAAGTTTACTACTTTGGACTTTTAGCCCAGAAGGGGCAGTGATTCATCTTGACTGGAATTAACACACATTTTGAGTATGCTTGCCTTTCCTTGCTGCAGAGCTCCGGACAGCACTGCTCTCCAGGGTCTTAGAGAGTATTTAGTCTACTGACATGGGATCCACATGAGATTGCCTTAGACCAAGAGACCAAATTTAGAGCAAAGGAGGTATGGAAGTGGGCTTATGACCATGAAATCCACTGGCCATATCACACACTGTGTCATCTAGAAGCTTTTTACCTAATAGAGTCACCGAATGGTCTCTTAGAGACACAGTTGAGGTGCCTACCTGGAGATGACTCCTTTAGAGGATAGGGCACCATTTCCCAGGATATGCTGTATACCCTAAATAAAGAAAATTATCTGGTACCATGCCCCCAGAAAGCATAATACATGAGTCAGAATCATGGGGTAGAAGTAGGAGTGGTCTCACCATTCCCAATTCACTTGAAAATTTTGCATTTCCTGCCTCCACAATTATAGGCTGTGCAGGTATAGTGATTTTTTTTTTTTTTTTTTAAAGTACTCTCTACATCCAATGTGGAGCTGGACTCACCACACTGAGATCAAGAGTCGGATGCTCTACCAACTGAGCCAGCCAGCTGCTCCTAGAGATCTTGGTTCTCAGAAGAGGAATGCTTACTACCAAGGGGCACCCAGTAAGATTTCCACTGGTGTCTAAGCTATGTTTTGTTTGTTGGGTTCCTTTTGCCCAGAGACCATTAGGCAGGGATGAGTCATCATACTGGTGGATGATATCAGCAGGTTCTTGGTAAGCGTACTGTTCCTGCCTTGCAGGTGGCCACCGTCTTGCTGGGTCCTCATGTAGCAGAGAGAGGAACCTCTGGTGTCTCTTCCTCTTCTTATAAGGACACTAGTCCCATCATGGGGCTCTACCCTCATAACTTCATCCAAACCTAATTAGCTCCCAAAGCTCCCATTTCCTAATACCATCACATTAAGGATTAGGGCGTTAACATGTGAATTTTGGGGGGATACAAACATTCAGTCCATAACACCTGGTTAGAAGAGCATGTGGGATGGAGATATGGTCATCTCTGGAAAATACAGTTTGCTTACAAACAATATTACTTCCTAAGATTTCCTCTCTTCTGTATCTACTTATCTGTGTACTAGTGCCTGGCTGGTTTGGGTGTTAGGATGAGAGACTATTTTTTCTTATATATTTGTTGAAACCAACCAAAGTGAATGTGTGGGATTCCTAAAGGCTCTGCAGAAAAAACCAGATGCTCATAATGAGGACAAATGACAAGATATCTTGCTTCTCAGTTCTGTCATGATTTGTGTTCACTTCCACTTAGGGCTCATTTTCCAATCTGGCCAGGACACTGCTTAGATATCAGTCCTTAACTTTGCATGTAGACATTTGATATTTTAAGATTATTCAAGGACAGTTAGTTATTGTCAGTAGATAATCTCAATTATCCCTCAAACTTTGATTCTTAGAATAATGAGAAGGGAGCAGGAGGCAGGCAAAAAACTATGATTTTCATGAGTCAAAATAGTAGTTGCATAAATTTAGTAACCTCATGTCAACATCACCACCACAATAGAGAAAGAAAGCAAATACTACCACATCTTCTGCCTCCCTTATGCCTAAGCACCCTTCTTTATCTCTCTACTTCTATGAATGGAATAAAGGAAGCATCTGGGCATGAGACAACATTCTTAAGAAAAATCAAGACTTAAATGTGGGCTCAGACTACAGACAGAAGAGAGATACAGTGGGTTCTGGAAAATGATCTTCCTAAAATCTCAATATGAATAATAAAATGGGGGCATAACAACAACATCTGGAATGCATGTAATTCCACATTCCAAATGAGTACACTTTTATTCTTTCTTAAAGATTTATTTATTTAGGGGTGCCTGGGTGGCTCAGATGGTTAAGCATGGGCCTTCGGCTCAGGTCATGATCCCAAGGTCCTGGGATCGAGCCCCGCGTCGGGCTCCCTGCTCAGCGGGGAGTCAGCTTCTCCCCCCACTCTGCTTCTCCCCCTGCTCATGCTCTCTCTCTGTATCTCTGTGTCTCGAATGAATAAATAAAAATTTTTTTTAAAGATTTTATTTATTTATTTGAGAGAGAGAATGAGAGAGAGAGCATGAGAGGGGTGAGGGTCAGAGGGAGAAGCAGACTCCCTGCTGAGCAGGGAGCCCGATGCGGAACTCGATCCCGGGACTCCAGGATCATGACGTGAGCCGAAGGCAGTCGCTTAACCAACTGAGCCACCCAGGTGCCTGAATAAATCTTTTTTTTTTTTAAGATATTTTATTTATTTATTTATTTGAGGTGGGGGGGAGGGACAGAGGGAGAAGGAGAGAGAAATTCAAGCAGACTACCCCTTGAGCCTACGTAGAGCCTGATGTGGGGCTTGGTCTCATGACCCCAAGATCCTAACCTGAGGCAAAATTGAGTTGGATGCTTAACTGACTGCTCCACTCAGGCCAATGAGTATATTTTTAAATCAATAATTTGGATTTATTTTCCAGGAAGTTCACTTACTGTTTTTTCCTGCCCCCCCCCCACTATATATATCACATTCTTTTTGATTGCTTAAAACTTCTAGCATTTTGGAGTTTGGATTTTTCAGGGATAAGTTTAACAAAATGAGGATTTTTGGGTGAAATGTGTCAGAATGAGGAGGAAAAATATTGATGGCTTATTGCTTTGGTGTGAAGAGGCAGTGACATTCCTGGGCAGAATGTGGTCACAGGCAGGTTTTGTGCCATGAACCTCTTGTGTGTGTGTGTGTGTGATTCATGGAGGTACCCAAAGCTTTAGTCACACTGAATGCATTGTTTGGGGCTTGTTCTTGATCACAGGGAGCAATTTTCTATTTGCAAATGGAAGGTGGAAAATGTTTTACATTTGGATTCTGAAAGCAATCTTGTCTTGACATAAGCAAGATACCAAACCCTGCCATTTCTGCCCAAGAAGAAACTGGCTTGCTCCCTTTGGGGTACACCACTGCCGAGGTACAAAGTCTGACCCCTATGCAGATGTTTTCTAGTGCTTTGTGTTGTTCTGCTTGGAACATCTGTGAAGCAACATTTATCTTTATATAAGCTCTTTCAGATTCCTTTTAACTGACTTTTGGAGGCTTAATTATTTCTTCATAGCAGGAAGGAATTATTTGACAATTAGAAGTTTCACAAATATCAGCTCGAAGTTGATTTTTTTTGTTTGAATAAGGAAAGTAAAACTAATATCAGGTTATACTTCTGATTTCTCAGCAAAATTCTTTCAATAATTTTGATATAAATATTAACATTTTTGGCAGGTACTTTAAGTTCTTAAATATATTACTTCACTTGCTTTTCATCATAGTCCTATACGAAGTAGGTACTTTAGCTCTATTTTACAGGTGAGGAAATCAGTCACAGAGAGGTTAATAAAATCAATTAAGGTCACATATGTAATAAGTGGCTGAGCCTAGAGCTAAGCCTAGATCTGTCTGATGTCTAAGACCAAGCTCTTTCCATTTTAAGACATTGCTTCTCAAGTCACTAAGTTGTACATTTTCTTACAAGTCCACAAATCACCACTTGAATGAAACAAGTGATGGATTCAGTGAATCTGGCTTCTCTTCCTTGTGGGCCATGGCAAGAATACATTTCTAAGTCTGCCAAGGAGTTAGTTATGGCCAGGTAATAGAGTTCTGGTTGATAGACTATACAGAGAGAGGTTGTGTGTGTGTGTGTTTATATTTATATATTTAATTTCCAGGCCTGGTCCATAAAATCTTCTATTGGGTTCTCTCCATTTTCTTCCCACATATTCCAGGGGATGGCAACATCCAGGGCCATCTTGGAAACTTGGAAACTGTGCCGTTTGGAAGATGGGAGAGCCTCTGTCTGTCTGGTTCCCTGCATGACTACATGGAGTGGATTTCTCTCCTGGTAACAACTGGATTTTATGTGAGTGAGAAGCATTTATTGTGAGATTTTGGAATTTGTAGGCTAGCATAGCTAGTGCTGATTTCACAGTACTAATTCCTGTATTAGTTAAGTGGTGTGCTATTGTAACAGGAACTTAAAATGTGTGCCATTGGCTTAGCAGTTAAATATCAGAAACGGAAACGCTGGAGTTCTGGCTTATGCAATGACAATGTTTTTGGTAAATCCTGAGGCTGAGAAAACTTGACATCAGATCTTGTGACTACCCAGACTCTAGGTCCAGGGTACAAGACTGAGAAGTAATTTGTTAGGAGTGTGTATTGGTTGTAATTGGCTGCCACCAGCAAAAACATTGCAAGAAAGAGATGAGCCCAGGAAAGATGGCTGGCTTGGAAGGAGAGATTGAAGGGAATGGAGAAAGCCCAGAAATCAAACACCTTAGAAAGCTGGAAAATTTCACTCTGCTGGACCCCTAAACAGTAAAAGTAAGATAGAAATGTTTTGAGTCACAGAGATCCATTAAAAATCAGCCTTAGGTAAAAATTCTTTCGATAATAGCCATCATTTGCATATCTAAAAACTCACTGATGTGCTATGCTAAATTTAACTAAATTGATTATTAACCTTCAGATACCTTTAGTGGTATAAAGAACTGCCAGAAGCTATGAAATTTGAATTTCATAAAAACACATCCTAGGTCAAATTCTTAGGCAGAGTCCCCCATATGACTAAGCAAACCGCAGTGGTGGTTAGTGGTGGTGATTTTTTCCCCTCACTTCACCAGAAAAATACATGAATTACACACTCAGTTATCGAGCACTTCCTGTAAGCCTGGTGTAACCATAATGAGACCCAAGTTGGGTGTACAAAAGCAGAGGTGACACAGAGCCAGAATCCAAAGTATTTGGATTTGATCTTGAGATGTTTGCCCTATCTAGCTCCTTCTTGATAGTGCCTCTGTATTTCTTTCTTTTTTTTTTTTTTTAAAGATTTTATTTATTTGTTTGAGAGAGAGAGAATGAGAGAGAGCAAGCACATGAGAGGGGGGAGGGTCAGAGGGAGAAGCAGACTCCCTGACGAGCAGGGAGCCCGATGCGGGACTCGATCCAGGGACTCCAGGATCATGACCTGAGCCGAAGGCAGTCGCTTAACCAACTGAGCCACCCAGGCGCCCGTGCCTCTGTATTTCTAACATTTTATTCCTTACCGTACCTGAGAGAGATTATGACCAGTTCAGCATTTTGGATTTCACAAAATTCTTAAGAACTGCCAAAAGAGAGAGGAAATGTTATAGGATTTCAGCAGTTGAAACAACTATCAGCTGGAACATTTATAAAAGACTCATGTCAGGCAGAGCATTTGACGTGCATTTCAAAGGACAGGTAGAACTTTGATACATATCAACAGTGGTGGGCAAGGACGTTGTAGGTGAGCAGCAAGGCAGGGTGAAAGCCATGACATGGGAAAGCATCCTCTTGGACTGCCATGTATTTAGATTTAAAACATACACTAGACAGCGGAGGACCCTGGATTTGACGCGGAGAATGTGTTCTTCAGGCCTATGTTAATGTGGGGACTTTCCAATATTAGCGGCAATTGTCATATTATGTATATTAGGCCTATGGTTGGGACTAGGAGAGCAGAATGTAACATCATTTGCAGAGAGAATAAAATGGAGAAAGAAGGCCTGTTTTGCAGAGCATCCCAATAGTCTTGGCAGTGGGAAGGCCAAAGATGGACAGATTACAGAAGAGACTGGCTCAGGAAATGCCTGAATATGGGAGACAGAGGATAGGTTTAAGATGTAGGAAGAAAAATTGGTGAGCCTTGATTTCTCAGTCTGTCCCTTCGTATGGAAAAGTAAGAATGCACTGTATTTTCTAAGAATTTTGTGAAATCCAAAATGCTGAACTGGTCATAATCTCTCTCAGGTATGGTAAGGAATAAAATGTTAGAAATACAGAGGCACTATCAAGAAGGAGCTAGATAGGGCAAACATCTCAAGATCAAGCGCATTCTGCTGCCTTAGTGTAAGTCTCTAAGTTTGGGGCTCTTGGGTGGCTCAGTTGGTTAAACATCTGACTCTTGATTTCAGCTCAAGTCATGATCTCAGGATTATGAGATCGAGCCCCACATCAGGCTCTGTGCTGGACATGGAGCCTACTTGAGATTCTCTCTCTCCCTCTCCCTCTGCCCCTCTACTCCCTTCCCCTTCTCTCTCTGTCTCCCTCTCTTTAAAAAAAAAAAAAAGTTTGATGATAGTTAAGGAGAATCAGGTGTGTGTGTATACACATACATGTACAGTTAACTACTGACATTTCTAAATCATGGTTGCTATAGGGAATTATGATTGTTCACTTTAAAGTTATTAAAATGTTTCTCACAAGAAAAGTGCTGCCAGCTACTGTCAGCTTAGGGCAAGCAGGGGACCCCGGAGTTGGAAAGCCACAGTGGTGGCCTGGGCCCATCCCAGCAACTGAACCAAGATGGCCACCGGCAGGTGACAAGGTCTGTCCGATTCACATCTAGTCACAGAGCAAAGACCCCACTCCACTGCGGTAAGAGGTGGAGACAGTCACCAGAGGTGTCCTGCACAGTGTCCTACACAGGGAGTGGAATGCCTAGAGAGTGAGAAAGAAAAAAAAAAAAAGAATCTAACAAGGCCAGTATAACCTTAATATGAAAACTGGACTAGGGCCGGTAAAAAGGAAAAATATACATCAGCCTCAATCATGAATGTAAATGCAAAAATCCTAAGTGAAATCTTAGTAAATGAAATCCTAAATAAGCTATTATTAAGTTAAATTCAGTGCTAATAAAAAAAATCAGAGCTGTATTAATTAAAATGAAGTTAAACTGTTAGACAAAGAAGGCCTCAGTGATTTATAAAGCACTGAGACTTGTTCCTGTTTTATGTGAATGATGCAGGGTAGTGCTCCAGGTTAGCTAGCCATATCACGTGTTCTATCAGTGTTTTCATCGATGGTGTTGCTTCATTATCTCTCAGGACAGTACGTTTCGAACGTTAGTGCAAATTGGAATCACCTAGAGAGCTTTAAAAAAATTCAGCCTGCTGGGTCCCCCCTCAGACTTTTTGATTTTGTAGGTTATGAGTGGGGCTCGAGAATTTGCCTCTTAAAAAAAAAATTCCAGGTGATGATGATGGGACCATATTTTTACTGAAACATCAATATCATCTACGTGGTTTACAAAATGGGTCACCATGGGTTGCGGGTCACAGAAGAGGTAAAAAAGAAGGTGGATATGTCCAATTACTCTCCTGAGGTAAAAGGAGTTAACACATGTTAGTTTCCTTCTCATTTTACTGATAAGAACCTAGTCACCCAGTCAGTTATATCTAACTACATCCAACTGCAAGGTGGTCTGGAAAATGTGGTCTCTAGACAGTGAGGTGCTGGAAAAAATCTCTTCTAATTCTGTATTTATTGATATCACGCTGGTAGCTTGAAATTTGCTATAGTGTAAATACAGCAAAGAAACTGGCAAATGCTACAAATCAGGGCTCGCCCCAGTGCAAAGGCCAGTTGCCAAACATTTACCAGACTCTGCAGTTTATAATTCCGTCACCACATTCAGTTTCAAATCTATTACAATGAATAGAGGGGAGATCAATAAATAAATTTTGGTGGACAGTTAGCAGCTTCTGGTATAATGACCAACTAGGTTCTGTTCTTAAAATGCAAAGATAGATAAATATCCACTAAATAATGACCTACATAGAAAAATCTCTTAAAATAGATTAAATTAATGTAATGAATTACATGTGGTTATCTCAATAGATGTAGAAAATGTACCTAATAAAATTTAACACACGTGTATGATAGATTCAGTCAGCAAACAGGAGCAAGAATCTTGGTAGAGTGTGTTAAGGAGGAAAAACTTTTCTTCTACTCTCTTAGTTTAAGTAATTGAGGGCTTGCAAATTAAACTGATGAAAGATCAGCAAGAGAAAAAACAAAGTTATCCATGTATCCATATAAATGGAAGTTCATAGAAAATGTAGTTCAAAATGATGGTAAGAATTTGGGGCTTATATCCCATCTTGATAGGGGAAGGGCATGAGAAAACAAGTGACTTTTAGGAAAGATAAATAGGCCTTTTGGAGAATAGATGGGAGGTACGATAGTTTTGTGATAATTGCCTATTTAGACAATTTCTTATCTCAGTGCTGCTTTCTTATCTCTGGTGATGGGAGTTAAACATCCCTGGTTGCAAAATTCCTGGGGAAATGCTTTATGACAGTTGACTTCTTTCAGGAGACTCTGCTTTTAGGCTGTTAAGCTCTAAGAGGAGCTCAGGAAAAAAAAAAAAAGAAAGAAAATAAAATTCTTCCTGCCTCTGTTGATTCTAAAATGTCATCAGCCCAAAATAATCCTTATGCACAGTGGTATATTCTGGATCCCTTCAAGAGTATCTATATATAGAAAACCTGCAGCAAACATAAGGATACATCAGTTTTTAAAAGCTTTGGCCTAAAAATCACAAATCATACTTCTGTTCACATTCCGTTTACTAGCATTTAGTCACATGGATAAATCTAACTGCAAGGGAGGCTGGGAAATATTATTCTGGAATATCAATACAGGAAAACAGCTGGCAGTCTCTGCCATATCCCCTTCCCTTGCTTATATCTCTCTGTGTACTTAGCACCACCAAACATACATATTGACTTGTTAATTTTTTTTTGGTGTGCCCTCTTTACTAAAATGTAACTTCTGTAAGGGCAAATAACTTTATTCAGTACATCAATGTATCTGTAGCCCAGTAGGTTACCTGGAATATGGTAAACATTCAGTAAATACTGATTTAATGACTATATTGAATGACTATAACAGATATTATATCAAAAATTAATGCAAAGCCTCATCCTTCCACAAAGATGACTCTAATAAGTCTTTTTAAAAATTTTTTATTGTTATGTTAATCACCATCATTAGTTTTTGATGTAGTGTTCCATGATTCATTGTTTGTGTATAACACCCAGTGCTCCATGCAGAACGTGCCCTCTTTAATACCCATCACCAGGCTAACCCATCTCCCCACCCACCTCCCCTCTAGAACCCTCAGTTTGTTTTTCAGAGTCCATCGTCTCTCATGGTTCGTCTCCCCCTCCGATTTCCCCCCCTTCATTCTTCCCCTCCTGCTATCTTCTTTTTTTTTTTTTCTTAACATATATTGCATTATTTGTTTCAGAGGTGCAGATCTGTGATTCAACAGTCTTGCACAATTCACAGCGCTCACCATAGCTGGGTGATAGACATTGGGGAGGACTCTAAGTCTTGATTCCAGCTGACTGAGAGAATGATGGTGCCAGGTAGAAACATAGGGAAGAAGGAGAGAGTTGATTTTTTTCAATAAATATAAACGTGAATTTCTGTTAGTCAGATAGGTGTAGGCTCAGATAGGTTAGTTGGACAAGTGAAAGTCTAGGGCTGGGTCCACAGAGTTGGTTATTATGTGCATCATTGTTATAGGTAAAACTCTCAGAGAGAATGAGATTGTCAAGGAGGAGATGTACAAAGAATGGAGCAGAAACCATGGAGAAAGGGAGGGATGAGGACCTTGTCGGAGGAGGCAGAGATCATGTGATTCTAGAGATAAGTGAGTAAGCAGAGTAGTGAAAAATCAAGGAATCCACAAGAGAGAGAATTTCAAGACATATGACATCAAGGTCTGTAGAGAGTTTTTTTTTTTTTTTTTTTTAAAGATTTTATTTATTTATTTGAGAGAGAGAGAGAGCATGAGAGAGGGGAGGTCAGATGCGGGACTCGATCCCGGGACTCCAGGATCATGACCTGAGCCGAAGGCAGTCGCCTAACCAACTGAGCCACCCAGGCGCCCTGTAGAGAGTTTTAACAAAGCAGAGGAAGAGAAACTGCAAGGGATCTGAGAAACATCATCTAGCTGTGTGATCAGGAAGACCAAGAGACCACAGATTTGGGTGAAGACTCTTGGACCCACCCTCTGTGTTAGTTTCCTATGCTGCTGTAAAAAAAATTACCACAAACTTGGTAGCCTAAAAGAACACACATTTATTCTCTTACTGTTCTCGAGGTCAGAAATCTGAGATGGTTTTCATGGGGCTGAAACAATGTGTCAGCGGGGCCATGTTCCCTCCAGAGGTGCTAGGAGGGAATCTCTTTCTTCCAGCTTCTAGAGCTACATTCCTTGCCTCATGGCCCCTACCTCTATCTTTAAGGTCATTGGTGTGGTGTCTTCAAATCTCTTTCTTTGTTCCATTTTCACATTGCCTTCTTCTCTTCCATCTTCAGATCTCCCTATGTCTCCCTCTTAAAACAGTACTTATGTTTAGGGCTGATTTGGATAATCCAGGATAATTACCCTATCTCAAGATCCTTTAATCACATCTGCAAAGTTCTTGTTACCATGTAGGGTAAGCAGTCACAGGTGCCAGTGATGAGGACCTGGATATTTTTGGCAGGACCTTATTCAGCCTACCATATTCTCCTTGCCTGGTTTACTCTTATAACAAAAAGGTCATTGAAAGAACAGCTCAGCAGAATGTTTGGAGGCAAAAGTGGGAAGAGGTTTGAAGTTGAGTAAGAAGAAATCTCAAGGAAACCATTTTTTTGGGGGGGTGGTGAATAGATAGGGCAGGAAGAGTAGCCATTTCAGACTGAGGAAAACCAGGGTCTGTTTGTAGACAGAAGAGAAGGAGACAATAAGGCTTTCACTGGAAGGAGAGACTAAGTCATTACTTCCTGCTCAACCATAGTCATGTGAATAGGGATCATGTTGATTTTGTTCACCAATACATTCCAAGCATTACAGGCACTGCTTAATACATAGTATTCATTCAATAAAAATTTGTGGAATGAATGAATCATTTATGAAGGAGTCATGTAGATCTTTCTGCTCATTCTGAAGAACTAAAGAAACCATTGAAATCTACTTTCAGATGGTCTAACAACATATTAATTGACTAAGTACAAAAAAAATTATGAGTGTCAAAATGTATTTATCAAACTCCAGAGCTACTCAAATACCTACAGAAATGTCATGGTTGTCAACCTTCCAAAGAGGTTGGGAGCTTGTTACAAAGTGTGTTCTACTGTGTCATCTCTGGTATCTTTCTTCTTTTCAATTACACTACACATTTTCCATATCCTGATCAGAAGTTCAGAGAAATCTTTCATTAACTTATTTTTTGTATAATGTTTGTGTAGAGGTTGGAGCATTGATATTGTCATAAGGAAGACCTGAGGAAGTTTGAGTGAGACCTCTGAGGACTACTATCTTTGACACACCTTGGCAAATTACTTTACCTCTCTGAACTTCAGTTTCTTCGTCTATAAGTGCAGATGATAATAATACCTACCCTGAAGAGCTGTGATGATTGGATGAATTAATGCATTAAAAGTGCTCAGAACTTAGCAAACTCTCAGTACCTGTCAGTGTCTGTTGTTTTTACTACTACTATTACTACTAGAGATTTTTTGGCTCATGTCCCATGTATATGCATGAAAGAGATCTAGAAAGATCACTTTGTGCAACTTGGAGGTCATATAAATGCAGTTTTACAACATCAGAGAAGAAGTTAAATCCTTCATAATGAAATCTGGCTTAGCCACCAATTTGTTTGGTCTTTAGCAAGTGATTTCATTTCTGTGGGCTTTATTGGCAAAATGAAGGGCTTTTATCGTATGATTTCCAAGGTCCTTTCCAGCTTTATTTTTCTATGAATATATTCACTGGACTTCTCTCTGTGTATGGGAGGCGGGGGAGGAATCATGACTTTTGATTACCATTATTCCTAAAACCTAGCATAGTATCCAGCACTTTGTAGGCCTTCAATAAATATTTGTTACATAAATGAATAGCATAGTTGCATTGATGTCCATCTAATGAAGGGAACCATGGACTGGGTTATTATTTTTACTACAGAGTGGATTTTTATGACTTGGGCTTATGTCTTAGGATTTTTCTGTTCCTCAATATAAAAGGGAAGGGGGAGTAATGCTACCAAAGTAACACCACAGAGCAGGCATGGGGTGAAAATTAATCTATTATAATTGAGTCTCTGGGCAAAAATGCTAGTTCAAGGTCAATAACAACCAGGAGTATTTTTCTCATAATGATTATGAATTAGCAGTGAATGGCTTTGCAAATGAGAAATATATTCATAAATATAACAACTTAATACTTGAAAACTTAAAACTTGGATGAAAGTTTATTAATATACAACAGTATCAGCATCGTGGTGGCAGCGAATGAGAAGGGAGTGTTTCCATGCTTGGATGAAAGGTAAAGGCTGGAGGGAAAGACATTAACTATAGGAAGTGAGAAAGAGGGAAGTGGTCAAGAGGAAGCTTGGAGTGGACACTCAAAAGAATGGACTATAGGCAGCAACAGAGGGAGTTATCAGAAATACTTGATATGGGTCTGCGCTTTCTGTAATCACATAGGATAGGATCTTGAGTCATTTTTTTTTTTTTTTAAATAGCAATTTTTTTTATATAGTCAGTGATCCCCAAATTCTGGGTGATGTGAGACATACAAAACTATGGTATCTTTCCGTGAAACTCAATATAATAAACCTCCACTGATGGACAGCTATCATAGTTTGAATGCTTACATGGCAAAATAGACATTACTATATCCATTTCATGATGAGAAAATTGTACTGAAAGTTGATCAAGTATGTTTATTTTGAAAGGCAAAGGACTTAATCGTGAACTTAATTGTTTTGTCTAATGTCAAATCCTAACATGTTCCCATCACGGTATGTCATGGGTTTTTGGTTCCATTTGTTCTGGTAGTGCAGTTCATTGGGAGACTGAATTTACCATGAAAAGGTAAAAAACTACCTCTAATTTCAATATTTCAAGATCCAATACTATCGCCAGGAGTAATGCCCAGTGATAAGATTGGGGACATCATAGCTCTAAGAAATGTCAGATAACATATTGTTGTTAAGGGATTTTCTAACAGAGCTTAGAACTATTTTGCCTTATAGTCACCATTATTTTTTTTTTAATTTTATTTATTTATTTGACAGAGAGAGACACAGCGAGAGAGAGAACACAAGCAGGGGGAGTGGGAGAGGGAGAAGCAGGCTTCCCGAGGAGCAGGGAGCCCGATGCGGGGCTCGATCCCAGGACCCTGGGATCATGACCTGAGCCGAAGGCAGACGCTTAACGACTGAGCCACCCAGGCGCCCCTAGTGTTACCTTTTTTACTTATATTTTTGTGCCCTTTTTGGTGCTAGAAAAAGTTGGGGAGTAGAATTTAAAATGTGGAAAAGTTTTGATGGTTTGTGAATGAAATAGAACAGAATATCAGAAATAAAGAATATCACAAAATCTATCGTTTTTGTTCCTAATTCAAACAAAAATTTCCTAAACCGAGTGTGATTGGTGACTAGAAATATATACCTTTTTCAACATTTGTATTTTTTCCCTTTTCCTTAAACATGAAAACTAAAATTAACTTCTAGAAATTCTGGATTTGGATTTTTGAGGCTAGCATTCTCTTTCATGGTGATTGCCTGAATAATCAAGCACCGAAATAATGTCCTCAATAGTTAGCTAATTGTGGCATCCTCAGGGCACTTGCCAGTCAGTTGAAACACCTCTCTCATTTTGAGGGTGAAACATGTTGACGGCATTTCTAATTGGGCGGTTAAACGTGCATTCTTTCATTGACCATTTTTAGCTTACTAGGAATCTTATTTCCAAACGCTAGATGAAAAATGAGTGCAACTGAGTAGTGCCTGTATTTTTCCACTGTACCAGTTTATTTTCATTTAAGTTCTCATTTAAATTCTAAAGTGAGTAAAGAGTTAAATATTTTTTAAAAGGCATAAAAAACAAAAGAAAATACAAATAAACATCACACTTCTGGATGGCAAAGAAATACTTTAGTTTGGAAACAAAAGATTATATATAAGAAAATATTGACAGATCTGATAAAACAAGCTTTATGTATTTTTTGCCCTTTTCTCCCAAATTTATTGACATGTAATTTAAGTGCATAAATTTAAAGTATAAATATGATCAGTTTTGACACATGAAATCATCATATGTCATTTGACTGGAGAAAGCATGAACATAATAAAAATGATAAACATTCCATCACCCCTGAAACTTTCCTTGGGGCCCTTTGTAATAAATCTCTCCTTCTACCTGTATTATCAAACACAGATTTGATTTCTCTCATTTTTTTTCACATCCTTCATTTTAATTTATTTTTTATTGCAATAGTATTTTTAAAAAATTATCAACATAATGTATTCTTTGTTTCATGGGTACAGGTCTGTGATTCATCAGTCTTTCACAATTCACAGTGCTCATCATAGCACATACCCTCCCCAATGTCTATCACCCAGCCACCCCATCCCTCCCACTCCCCTTCACTCCAGCAACCCTTAGTTTGTTTCCTGAGATTAAGAGTCTCTTATGGTTTGTCTCCCTCTCTGGTTTCATCTTATTTCATTTTTCCCTCTCTTCTCCTACGATCCTCTGTCTTGTTTCTCAAATTTCTCATATCAGTGAGATCATAGGATAATTGTCTTTCTTTGATAGACTTATTTTGCTTAGCATAATACCCTCTAGTTCCATCCACGTTATTGCAAATGGCAAGATTTCGGTTTTTTGATGGCTGCATAATATTCCATTATATATATACACCACATCTTCTTTATCCATTCATTTGTTGATGGACATCTTGGCTCTTTCCATAGTTTGACTATTGTGGACATTGCTGCTATAAACATTGGGGTGCACGTGCCCCTTTGGATCACTACATTTGTATCTTTGGGGTAAAAACTTGGTCATGCAATTGCTGGGTCATAGGGTAGTTCTATTTTTAACTTTTTGAGGAACCTCCATACTGTTTTCCAGAGTGGCTGCACCAGCTTGCGTTCCCACCAACAGTGTAGGAGGGTTCCCCTTTCTCCACATCTTCGCCAACATCTGTCATTTCCTGACTTGTTAATTTTAGCCATTCTGACTGGTGTGAGGTGGTATCTCGTTGAGGTTTTGATTTGGGTTTCCCTGATGCTGAATGATGTTGAGCCATTTTTCATGTGTCTCTTGGCCATTTGGATGTTTTCTGCCCATTTCTTGATTGGATTATTTATTCTTTGGGTGTTGACTTTGATAAGTTCTTTATAGATTTTGGATACTAGCCCTTTCTCTGATATGTCAGTTGCAAATATCTTCTCCCATTCTGTTGGTAGTCTTTTGGTTTTGTTGACTGTTTTCTTTGCTGTGGAAAAACTTTTTATCTTGATGAAGTCCCAATAGTTCATTTTTGCCCTTGCTTCCCTTGCCTTTGGCTATGTTTCTAGGACGAAGTTGCTGTGGCTGAGGTCGAAGAGGTTTCTGCCTGTGTTCTCCTCAAGGATTTTGATGGATTCCTGTCTCACATTGAGGTCTTCATTTTGAGTCTATTTTTGTGGGTGGTTTAAGAGAATGGTCCAATTCCATTCTTCTGCATGTGGCTGTCCAATTTTCCCAACACCATTTGTTGAAGAGACTGTCTTTTTTCCATTGGACATTCTTTCCTGCTTTATCTAAGATGAGTTGACCATAGAGTTGAGGGTCCATATCTGGGCTCTCTATTCTGTTCCATTAATCTATGTGCCTGTTTTTGTGCCAGTACCATACTGTCTTGATGACTACAGCTTTGTAATAGAGCTGGAAGTCCGGAATTGTGACGCCGCCGGCTTAGCTTTTCTTTTTCAACATTCCTCTGGCTATTCGGGGTCTTTTCTGGTTCCATACAAATTTTAGGACTATTTGTTCCATTTATTTGAAAAAAGTAGATGATATTTTGATGGGGATTGCATTAAATGTGTAGATTGCTATAGGTAGCATAGACATTTTCACAATATTTGTTCTTCCACTCCATGAGCATGGAACGTTTTTCTATTTCTTTGTGTCTTCCTCAATTTCTTTTGTGGAGTATTCTATAGTTTTCTGAGTACAGATCCTTTGCCTCTTTGGTTAGATTTATTCCTAGGTATCTTATGGTTTTGGGTGCAATTGTAAATGGGATTGACTCCTTAATTTCTCTTTCTTCTGTCTTGTTGTTGATGTATAGATATGCAACTGATTTCTGTGCATTGATTTTCTATCCTGCCACTTTACTGAATTCCTGTATGAGTTCTAGCAGTTTTGGGGTGGAGTCTTTTGGGTTTTCCACATAAAGTATCATATCATCTGCAAAGAGTGAGAGTTTGACTTCTTTGCCCATTCGGATGCCTTTTATTTCTTTTTGTTGTCTGATTGCTGAGGCTAGGACTTCTAGTACTATGTTGAATAGCAGTGGTGATAGTGGACATCCCTGCCATGTTCCTGACCTTAGGGGAAAAGCTCTCAGTTTTTCCCCATTGAGAATGATATTCACTGTGGGTTTTTCATAGGTGGCTTTTATGATATTGAGGTATGTACCTTCTATCCCTACACTGTGAAGAGTTTTAATCAAGAAAGGATGCTGTACTTTGTCAAATGCTTTTTCTGCATCTATTGAGAGTATCATACGGTTCTTGGTCTTTCTTTTATTAATGTATTGTATCACATTGATTGATTTGTGGATGTTGAACCAACCTTGCAGCCCAGGAATAAATCCCACTTGGTCATGGTGAATGTACTGTTGGATCCTATTGCTTAGTATCTTGGTGAGAATTTTGGAATCCATGTTCATCAGGGATATTGGTCTGTAATTCTCCTTTTTGATGGGGTCTTTGTCTGGTTTTGGGATCAAGGTAATGCTGGCCTCATAAAATGAGTTTGGAAGTTTTCCTTCCATTTCTATTTTTTGGAACAGTTTCAGAAGAATAAGTATTAATTCTTCTTGAAATGTTTGGTAGAATTCCCCTGGGAAGCCATCTGGCCCTGATTTCTGTCATTATAGGTAAGTTTGTGTTGTTAGCATTTTTATAAATGGAATCATATAGATTGTACACTTTTTTCTCTGATTTTTTTTAACTGAGGACAATGATTTTGAGATTCATCCATACTGTTGTGTGTATCAATAGTTCCTTCATTTTGTGTTGCTTAATAATATTCCATTGTATGGATATATCATAATTTGTTTAAATATTGTTGGTGGACATCTGCATTGTTTCCAGTTTTTGGATATTACAAATAAAGTTGCTTTTGTGGACATATGGTTTTGCTTTTCTAGGGTAAATATCTTGGTAAGTGTATGTTTAATATATTATCAAACTGATAAGTTGTTTTCCAAAGTATTGTAGAATTTTACTTTCCCATCAGTAGTGTATGCAAGTTCCAGTTTTCACACATCCTCACTAACACTTGGTATGGTCTGGCTTCTTAATTTTAGCCAATCTAATGTGTATGTAGTGGTATTTAAATGTGGTTTTAAAATCCATTTGCCTGCTTATTAATGATATTTAGCATTCTTTCAAGTCCTTATTGGCCATTTATATATTTTCTTTTGTGAAATGACTGTTCAAATCATATACTCAGTTGTTTTGTAGTTTCCCTGGTATTTTCTCCACAAATAATTGTTATCATCTACAAATAGGGAAAATTTTATGTCTTCCTTTCAGAGATTTATGCCTTTTATTATTTTTTTCTTGCTTAATTGCAATGGCTAGGACCTCTAGTACAATGTAGAATATATGTGACAAAAGCACGTATCCTAGCTTTGTTCTTAATCTCATAGGGAAATAATTCAGTCTTTTACTATTAAATGTGATTTTGGCTGTAGATTTTTGTAGATGTCCTTTAGCAGCTTGAAAATTTCTGTAATTCTAAGTTTACAGAGAGATTTCATGAATGATTATTGAATATTTTTGAACAGTTCTTCTATATCTGTTTATTAAGGTGTTTTGCTTTATCTAGAGAGAGATCTGTCCTTTGTCCCAGCTTTTGGAAAGTAGCCTCTAAATCCTTGAAGTGTTCCCAGTGATTGGAATGTCTTTGTTACTGGTGGTGGGCCCTTTGGGCTGCACTTGATAGTTTATGCTAGTGAGGTGACTCAGGGTAGGGGCTGGCCAGAAAGACCAACCATCTTATTAGGGGTCTAGGATTTTGAGCCATGTGATATCAGTCCAACCTCTGGGGAAGGGATGGGAGCATTGTCCATCAACCACATGGGCAATGATTTAATCAGTTATACCTATGTAATGAAACTCCAGTAAAAACTCTGGACATCTAAGTTCAGGTGAGCTTCCTGGGTTGGCAGTATTTTCATCCTTATTAGTATACATCAATGCTGGGAATGTAATGTATCCCTGAGGGTGGTGGAAGTTCTGCATTTGGAATCTTCCCAGACTTTGTCCTATGCTTCTCTTCCTTTGTCTGGTTCTAATGTTTCTTTTTGCTGTAATAAAGTTGTAATGGTAAATATAGTACTTTACTGAGTTTTGTGAGCCATTCTAGTGAATTATGAAACTGAGGGAGTCCATGGGCACCCTCAAATTTGTGTTTGGATAGTTTGAAGTGAAAGCAACCCTGGGGACCCCAGAACTTGTGGCTGGCATCTGAAGTGAGGGCTGTCTTGGAGGGACTGCTCTCTCAGACTTTGCAGTTTGCCAAACTTATTACAGTGTGTGTTAGAAGACTTGGGAAGACTTGCTAGTTTGGAGGACTGTGTCCTTGACCTTGTGTTTGCCTAATTGTAGGTAGCCCCTATTAAAATGATTATATAGGTTTTTTTTTTCCTTTATGCCATTAATTTGATTAATTACATCCATTGATTTTTGACGGTTAAACCATCTTTCCACTCTCGGATTAAACTAGATTGATAATGATGCATTATTTTCATATAGTGATGGATTTGAATAACTAATATGTTGTTAAGGATGTTTGCATCTATATTCATGAGAGGTAGTGGTAATGTTTTGGTTTGGCTTTGGTATTAGGAGTATGCTAGTTTCACAAAATTTGCTGGGCAGTGGTTCTTCTTTTATATCTGAAAGAGTTTCTGTAAGATTGATATTATTTATTTCTTGAACATTTGGTATCATTTACCAGTGAAATCATCTGGCCTTGCCGTTTTCTTTTTTAGGAATGTTTTTGATAGCAAATTCAATCTCTCTAATGGTTATAGATATATTCAGTTTTTCTGTTTCTTCATATACCAATTTTGTGAGTTGTAGTTTTCAGGAAATTTGTCCATTTCAGGTAAATTGTCAAATTTGTTGGCATATTTTATTCATAAAATTCTGTATCCTTTTGACATCTGTAGGATCTGTGGTGATAAAGTATTTCTGATATTTGTGATCTTTGTTCTTCCTTGATCCTTCTAAAGAAACAGCTTTGGGTTTGGCTAGCTTTCCCTATCTTTTTTATTTCATTGATTTCTGTTCTTTTAAAAAATATTTCCTTCCTTCTATTTACCTTTAGTTTACCTTATTCTTCCTTTTTTAGCTTCTTAAGATGGATAATTAGGTTGTTGATTTTAGATTTCTTCTTTTCTAAAATATAAGCATATAAAGTTATAAATTATATCTTTAGCTACACCTCACTAATTTTGATGTTTTAATATCATTCAGTTTAAAAATTTTTAATTTCCTTAGTGATTTTATCTTTAATTCATTGATTATTTAAAAGTATTTTTAAATTTATAGGTATATAGGATATTCTCAGCATTGGTATTCTTTTCTAATTTCAACCCACTTTGGTCACAAAATACACTCTGTATTACTTTGATCTTTTAAAATTTATCAAGAATTATTTTATGGCTCAGAATATGGTCTGTTATACAAATGTAAATCTACCCTTGTGATAATGTGCATTTCTGCAGTTATTAGATGTAGTGTTTTTGTAATTGCTAATTATATCATGGTGGCTGATCATATTGTTTAGATCTATTCTGTCATGATTTTTTTTTGGAATAGTTCTTGTATCAATTGCTGAGAAAAGGCTGTCAGAATGTACTATGATTTTGGAAATTTTTTTCCCTTAATGCTGCCAATTTTTGCTTCATGATATTTTGAGACACTATTATTAGTTGAATACACATTGATAATTGTTATGTCTTTTTGATAAAGTCTACCTTCCTATCATTATGAAATGTTTATATACCTGGCAATACTCTTTGTCTTAAAGGCTATCTTCAAGACGTTATTAAAATAGCCATACAACTCTTCTTATGCTGTGTTCTTAGTATTTTTGTAAAAATTCAATTTATGTTTAATTGATCTATTTCTTAAATATTTAAAAATTATGTCTTGTAGGAACCATATGCTAGGTGTTGATTTTTTTTTTATCCATTCTATCCATCTGTCTTTTATTTGGGGTTGTTTAGACCATTAACATTTAATATAATCATTGATTTGATTGTTCTTTGTTTTTTGTTTTTCTTTCTTTCTTTCTTTTTTTTTTTTTGTTGTTCTTGTTCCTCTGCTTCTCTTATTGTGCTTTCTCTGTATTATCTTCCTTTTTAGGATTCCATTTTAATTTGTATCTTGATTTTGTATGCATATTTCACATGGTAGGCCCTGACTTGTGTGAGTACATTACACAGAATTAGGGGATGCTTTACTTCAGCTCTCCCTTTTGAAATCCTGTCCACATTATCTGGCCTTTGGTTGCTTCCTTTTTCTGGTTTTTCTTGCTAGAAAGGTGGAGTTTCTCTTAGATTCAGCCACCCTTGCTGCTGCCACTGTTGTCACTGTGCCACTCTGTCACATGAATCTACTTTTCAAGACAGTTATTAGAACAAACAAGCAAAAAAAAAAAAAAAAAAGGAAACTTACTCACATGAAGGTTGTTTCCTCAAGTTTTTGACTCCTCTCCACAATTTTCTTACTTTTACTTATGTTACTTTTTAGAGTCTGTAAGTAGTTGTTCATATTTTGTCAAGAACTTTTAGTTGTAATTATCAGAAGGGTTGAGTGGTAGTGGTTTTTTACAATGGAGCCAGAACTCCTCAATTGTATTTTAAGTAGGTCTTTATCTGAAAGATTGCAGCAGAGACACTATCAGGTATCTGAGCTAATGGATCATTCAGTATTAGCAGTTTTGTTGAGATATAATTTCACATACCTACAATATGCTCCCCAAATGTATATTTAATGGTTTTTAGTATATGCAGAGTTGTGTAACCCTCACCACAATCAATTTTAGAACATTTTCATTACCCCAACAAGAAACTTTCAAAAGTCACCTTTATTTTTGAAAAATACTTTTGATGGATATGAAATTCTTCTTTTTCTTTCAACACTTTGAATAGGTTATTCCACTTTCTCTGGCCTCTGTTCCTCCTGATGTTAAGTCAGCTGTTCATATTTTGAGGACTCCTTTGTATGTAATTGTGTGATGAGTCATTTTCCTCTTGCTTTCAAAACATTCTCTTTGTCTTTCAGGTTTTTTTCTTTTTGTTTTATTGAAGTACAATTAACATACAGTGTTATATTAGTTTCAGTTGTACACTATAATGACTCACTAATTCTGTGCATTACTCTGTGCTCATCATAAGTGTACTCTTAATCCTCTTTGTTTCAGCCATCCCCCCACCCCCCTCACCTCTGGCAACCAACAGTTCTGTGTATTTAAGAGTCTGGGCTTTTTTTGTCTCTTTTTTCCTGTTTCATTTGTTTTGTTTCTTAAATTCCACATATGACTGAAATCATGGTATTTGTCTTTTTCTGATGACTGATTTCATTTAGCATTATACCCTGTAGGTCCATCCATGTTGTTGCACATGGCAAGATCTCATTTTTTATTTTGGCTGAGTAATATTTCATTGTATATATATATACACCACATCTTCTTTATCCATTACCCTCATGCACTGTTGGGGGAATGCAAATTAGTGCAGCCACTGTGGGAAACAGTATGGAGGGTTTCAAAAAATTAAAAATAGAATTACCATATGATCCAGGAATTCCAATACTGAGTATTTACCCAAAGAAAACAAAAACACTAGTTTGAAAAGATATATACACCTGTATGTTTATTGCAGCATTGTTTACAAGAGCCAAGATATGGAAACAACCAAAGTATCCATCCATAGATAAACAAATAAAGAAGATGTGGGTTTTGTGTGTGTGTGTGTGTGTGTAGATATTGGAGTCATTTAAATAATGACTCTCTTTGTGATTATGCTACTTGGAGTTTGTTGTTCTTCTTGGATGTATAAATTACTGTTTTCCATCAAATTTAGGATGTTTTCAGCCATTATTTCTTCTAATATTTTTTCTCCTCCTTTCTCTCTCTCTATCTTCTCTAGTACTCCCATTAGGTGTATGTTAATGTGCTTAATGGTGCTTTACATTTCTCTGCATCTCTGTTCATTTGTCTTTATTCTTTTTTCCTTTCTTTATTTGGGGGGGTTGATTATTTCTATTGTCCTATCTTCAAGTTTGCAGATTCTTCCTTCTGCCAGTTCAAATATACTGTTGCATTCCATTGATTGTTTTTAATCTCAATTATATTTTTTCAATCCATAATTTCTATTTGGTTCTTCTCTTTAAAATAATTTTTTTTAACTTATTGATAGTCTTTATTTAATAATATATTGTTTTCACAGCTTCCATTACTTCAAGCATGGTTTCCTTTAGTTTTTTGAACATATTTGTAAGGGTTGCTTTGAAATCTGTTAAATCTGACATCTAGGATCCTGACAGGCAATTTCTGTTGTCTGTCTCTTTCCTGTTCTGTGGGTCATACTTTTCTGTTTCTTTGCAGGTCTCATAATTTTTTGTTGAAAACTGGACATTTTAAGTAACATGTAACATCTGGACATGGATTTCCTTTCCATTTGTGGGGCTCCTTTTTATTGTTGTTTGCTCATTTGTTTTGTGACTTGGCTAGACTCTCTTAATGGCATCTATTTCCCATGTAGTATAAAGCCTTTGATGTTGCCCTGCAGAGAGGTGTTGTTTTGGCACGAGCACAGTCATCCTGGGATGACAGTGGTTTTATTAGGACTCTCTTTGACTTTCTCTTCTGATTTCTCTGTTAATATATCTGTCTCAGTTGGTATCACAAGCATCTGTTAGTTTCCACTGACTTATGGCTGATTTCTTTATTCTTTTAGTCAGTGCTCGGGGGCGTAAATTGCTCCATGATCTGATCCAATTAAATATGGGTTGGGGTATTTTTTGAGGCCAGATTTGAGGTTTGTTCTGTTCTCATGGTGGCTCTTCATAGCTGTTTCTTTTTCTGGTTCTCTCTGATAAACTAGCTGGACCTACAGCTTACTTTCTTGCTTACATAGAGCTGTAAGCCTTCTCTTAGTTGCTTATTACCAAAATATCCATAGGTTTTGAGACCCGTAGGCTTGAACTCCCCACTGTGCTTCAAATGAAATCAGTTACTTTGGGGACAGCTTCAGAGTTCCCTGTTCTTGTTGACTGCCTTTGTCCTTGGGAAGAATCCCTAAGTCATTGCTCCACAGCAGGGGATAGGGGCAGTGGTGTGAGGCCCACATATGAGCAGGGTGCTGTTTGGGACATTAGCCTCTGGTCTTCTTTGCTAGCCTCTGCCCTATGAATGAGCTGGGCTAAGGGTGACTGGGGACACAGTATTTTGGACCTGCCTAGTCTGTGAGTGTGAGTAGGGGCTGGATGGAGGAAGGAAGCCCTTGGCCTCTTGTCTGCACTGACAGGAATTTAGCCTCTGCAACTTGGAGTTGATGAGAAATGCTCCTCCTAATGAATACTATATCTCTTTATTGGAAACTGAGGGAGAAGGAATTTGTCTTTTTGGCCATACTTACCCGTCATTACACTGTCAAACTGAGCTGGCACAGAGAGAGGGATGGAGCAGTGCAAGTGCCTCAGATTTTTCTCGTTCTTACCAAGATTTAGTAGACTTTTGAAGTAGATTTTTAAAAAATAAATGTTGCCATATCCCTTTGAGCAATTTCAAAATATTTTAAATATTTATTGTTGTTTTTAAAGATTTTTGGGGCACCAGATATGGTTGTTTCACTGGGAAGTTGGTCTATGGACTCCTTATGTCAGCATTCCGGAAGTGACCTCTCAATAACTTTTTTTTTTTTTTTTTTTTACTACATCCTATATGTTCTTGATTTTGCTAGGCAAATTGAGGGTAATAGCGATTTCACTTAAAATACATGTTCATGTGGCATATAAAGTAGCTGGGGTAGGAGATTGACATATATGAATGAATAGAAACTCTTCAAGATAATACATAACTAAATGTCAAGCTAAGTATTGTAAACTGTGATTATCAATAAAGATAGACCCATAAAGGATGAAAGGTTAAAGAAAACCTCATGGTGAAGATGAATATTGAGTACAGTCTTTGAGGTTGTATATAATTTGGGTATGTAGGAGCAGTGAATAGAGAATGCAAAAGGGAATGACTATGAATAAAGGCAGTGTGAAAGGAGTATATGACACATACTTGTAACTCTGCTAGAACATAGGACACATATGGAAACAGCACGGTTCAGTAGAAAGAGCACTGGTCTAAGTACTATTAAACCCCCTGGATTCAAATCCCATTCTACCTCTATATCTATGAGGGTCCTGGCAATTATAGGGAGGATTGAAGTAGCCTAGTTAGAGAAGGTAAGGAATCCTGAGGCGAGCAATGCCATAGAGCTATTACCACTACTACATATGAAGAGGCAAGGAAGGGGAATGGTTATGAAAAACCAGAAAAAGCTGTGTTTCTAGCTGTGATCATAGGAAAGTGCTTCATGACAGGAAGTTGGGACCTTCACTTCCTGCCTTCACTTCTGAACTTCAGTAGAGGAAAACAGCTACTATCATCAACCTGTGGTATAGCAGTAAGAGAGCCAGGGAATGACCTGCTTATCCTGACCTGTAATTTCCTTTTTTTATCTCCTCTATGTTAACTCAATACAACTGGAAGCCAGAGGACAAAGAAAAGCTGTTTATATGGTCCACAGAGGTCAATTGCTCTGGATGCACAACAAGGTGGAGAAGGGTGGAGAATGGATTTGGAGGGCAATGGAAATATCCAGAACAACACTCACTAGTTAGATGACCCACTTGGATATTCGCCTTTCCCATCTGTATGATCATAAAATATTGGGATAACAGTGTTTTATACTGGAGAAAAGCAAGAGGCAAATTTAAAGATAAAGAAGTTTAAGTTTAACCATTCTTCAAGAGTCTGAAACATCTCAAAGTTGTGGGATAGCTATTGCCGTAAGAAGAGCAGCTTTTTAGCCCTTAGCAATAGTTCGGACTTTACAATCTTTATGTCTCCTTCAGCCCTATGAGATATTTTATGTGACAGCTTATTACTTGAACTTAACAGTATTTAATGCATGGTGATAGTTATTTCCTTTCTTATAACGTCTGTATCAGTCATCTAGGAGTAAATAATTCCTTTGTCAATTTACTTTGGTAAAAAGAGAGATATGGTGCATTTGCGAAAGATTTGCAAAAAAAATTTTTTTTTCATATGCTAAGTTTTTGGAACTGCATAGTAACAGCCAATGGGGAGGAGTTGCAAGAGAAAGTGAAGGGACTAGTGGAGAGGATGCAGATGATCTTGTGTCTTTGCTGGCAGATAATAGCGACAGTTTTAAAGGGTAGGGACTTCCTGGCCATTTTTCTGGTCAGGTGATTTATACGATCACTGCGGTCCACTCAGGAGTTAACAGCCCATCCCACACCACACGGGATGGCAGTCACCATGACTGCCCCAGTCACTAACAGTCAAGTGCCACAACCATTTGGGCTTCCGTGTCCCCTGCTTCAGGTGACACTTCATCACAGTCAATCACAGGTGATAACATGGCTAATTGTGATGCCACCGCATGCCGTGGATTGCTAGTATCTCGCTTCCCTTTGGCAAACTGCTCAGTGCTGTGCGTAAGCTGAAGGACATGCCCACCCTAATGCCCAAATCCCAACTTCAGAGGTCTGTGTCCTGGGACTGTGTCTGTCATTGTCCCGTTAGGAAACTCAGTAACTGCAACAGGGTAAGTTAAATATAAAGGATTATTAATCACAACAAGAGATTACCTCCAAAGGGTTAAAAAGGTACTCTAAGGAATGTAGGAGTAGTACGTGTAGGGGACAGCTACTACCCCCAGGGTTGAGTTAGAGCATCTGAAGAAAGACAAACCTTTGAAACACACGCCCTCCACCAGGCTGAGATCATAGCAGAAGGTGTGAGTATGGCCCACTGAGTGGCAGAAAAACTTTCTCAGATGCCATACTAGCAGAAGTTCCTGGGAAGCTGCCCAGTGTGGGACTGGGAAAAGCCCCTTGTGGGGAGATGCTGCACTGGTACTATTTGCTGAAAAACCACCCTCTGGCGTACCTGGGGAAGACATACCCAGGGAGGTTCTGTACCCTGGAACCTGCTGGAAAACTGGCCATGGGGGTGGTGCCCTGGGAAGTGGCTCTCTAGTTTATTAGGGAGAGGTGTTCATGGAGAGGTCCCACTGAAACTTGCAGGGAGTGAATACCAGTGCATGTCCCACATGTTCTTGGCCACTGCATGCTACAGGTGCAAGCCCATGAGAGCCTGTTGGCTTCCTTCCTTCCTTCCCCCCATCCATCCATCCATCCATCCATCCATCCATCCATCCATCTATCCATCCCCCACCCCACCCCATCTCTCTTCTTTCTCTTTTAGCCTGACTCCTCTGTACTCCTCTAACCAAAGGCAGTTTCTTCGAAGGCTAAGAACAGTTCTGTGAGTCTGGCCGTGGCAGTTTGTTCATCAGTTTCCTATGAGCATATTAAAATGTTGGTTTCGACTATGAAAAGTAGAGTTGCCTTGTAGTTAGCTTACCTCATATCAGCTGATGGGACATAGGGCTAACAAAATAGAATGATGTTTGGCATTAGGAGATTAGTTTGTCTCTGCTGTGGGTACTTTGGATCAGGTTTTCTTATTTGAAGTTATATATAAAATGCACTATTTCTACACTTAGATTTGCAATAGTGAAAAGGACATGAAGCTAGAACACAACACCTGGGTGCTGCCACCAAATAGCATCATGATCCTAAGCAAATAACACTACCTGTGGGCTTCAGGTTTCTCATAATTCAAATAGAAGTAACTTTCACTTATTTATTTATTAATTCTTTCTGTCAACATTTTTTGAGTGCTTACTTTGTGCCAGCCACTGTGCTAGGGCTGGAGATTTGTAACCTACATAAGACATTTTCCTTCTCCTTAGGGAGCTAGCTCAGGGTCCTGAAAATGAAATGTAATGTCCTATTGTAGAGAGTTCTCATAAAGATCAAATGAGATAATGGATTATAAGCGCTTTGAAAAAGATGAAAAATCACTCTTCAAATGTAAGGGGTTGTACTAATATCGATCGTCACACCCTCGGATGGCAATTAACTTCTGAATTTTGTATTCATTGGCATTTGGGCTAAGAGGAAGATGTAAGTGACTCAGGTAAGACTGGAGCATTTGCATTCCTAAAGAATGTTTCCCATAAATTGACAGTCATTAAAATTAACCTGCGAAGTTAATTACGGTGTCTGACATGGATGGCTTTCAGCTTTATGCAGTTATGTTCTTGACCAGATGAGGTCTTCCTTTTATTAGTTTATGAGTCACAGGGCAAGCATGGGTGTTGTACTGTGAATGCTAAATCAGGATCAAGGAGCTGGAGTTGCTTCTGGCCTTGAAAAAAAAAAAACCACCACCACCTTTCTGGCCTATCTATTTTTGCTGTTTATCGTGAATGAAGGCACCCTTTATGGCTGCTCAAGGTGCAACCAACCTCTCTGTCGTCCCTGGCTCTGCTGTACCTGGCTTCCTTTCATCTTTGATGTTTGGCCTTCTAGAATTCTGACAGGATGCCAGATCTCCTTCATTAGTTCTTGTTTCTCTCTCCTTGCACGCACGCATGTATGCGCTCTCTCTCTCTTTCTCCATTATCAAGGTTTCATCAGCTCTCTGTGAGGAGGATTGCATCATCCTTACCAGAAGACTACCCAGAGCTTTGGATATTCTCTAACTGCTCACGTCCTTTCCACTCCCTTCAACCAAGGAGAAGAGTGACAGATTGCTGGCTGAGAGTGTCAGAGTGGCTCTTGCCTAATGATTGCTATAAATTTTCATAATAATCATAGCAGTCATAAATAATATAAAACAATAGCACTGCAGCAGCTGGGATTCATGCTGCTCAGCCTCTCATTTAAAGAATTAAAAAAAAAAAATAGCTGAGGACACTTGTAAGAATTTTGGATCACATGGTGCCACTTGGCCCCAAGGACTTGACAAGCAGTAATGAGAGGGGTGTTTCTTGAAGGGCAGACAAAAAGACAGGGACAGCTGCTTTGGAGAGTTACCCAGCATACATCAGAACTGCATGAGTAAGAAATGAACAGGGGAGCATGGGTGGCTCAGTCATTAAGCGTCTGCCTTCGGCTCAGGTCATGATCCCAGGGTCCTGGGATCGAGCCCCGCATCGGTCTCCCTGCTCCACAGGAAGTCTGCTTCTCCGTCTCCCACTCCCCCTGCTTGAGCTCTCTCTCTCTTGCTGTGTTTCTCTGTCAAATAAATAAATAAAAATCTAAAAAAAAAAAAAAGAAAAAAAAAAGAAATGAACATGTGGTGTGTTAGGCCACTGAGGTTTTGGGTTTTGTTTGTTACATTAGTGTGGTAGAACCTATCCTGACTAACATATATCACTCATATCTCTGCTTTTAATTTTTCTCATAAGCTAATCACTGAAGATGCCATGGCCAGGTTGTCTCTAGTCAAAAACATTTGTCATTCATTGTGCTTTTGTCAAGATAAGTGTGTTTGGAGATATTTTGCAGTCATGTTATAAGTAAATTTTAGAAGCCTCCGGAGAGTTGCACAAATTCAAAATTCCAAGTGGAAAGTTATTGCGCTGAAGAAGTTAAGCAGCTGTCCACTTCCCATCCAAAGTTTGTTCCTATAAATTCTACAAAAGAAAAAATTTGTCTCACTTGTGCATTTCAGAAACAAAGCCTCTTGACCATGAAGCATGACTTACAGGTTTAGTATTTATAATGTACTTAAATTTAACAAGCATAAAACATAGGTATTGGTTGATTATATTATACGTTATAAATGCTATGTAGCATTGTTATCTAAATCAAGTTTTTATAATAAAAACCCAACATGGGTGTGTTTATTTTTATACTGAGGGTGCTTTGGCTTGGTTCTTGATTGTGAGCAACAGAAACTATCTCTGCACCTAATTGGGTGAACCCATGTCACGTGTGGTCACCAGGGGTGAGGGGGAAAAAGGAGGATTCCTTCCTTTATCTTTCATAGAGGAAAGCGGGGCGCTATGTCCCACCAATTGTGCATGCAACAGAGTGGGAGAATTTCCTGAAAATGGGAGGAGGAGATGTCTTCATAGCAAAGCCAACTAACTAGCAAACAATAAAAGTTGCCAACAAACGCCTACTTTTCTTAGCAAACCAGGATACATGTGAAAAGCTTAGACTCCCTAATAGAGCAAACGGAGGAGCAGTTCTTCCTTAATTATCACTCAATGGATATATAAGGATAGTATGAAAATATAAGATAGCTGTTTTTCAAATTTAATGTTAGCAGTGGGATTTTTTTTCCCCTCCAACAGAATCCTTTCCAGAGCTCCGAGGTCTGGTGAAGCAGGAAGCAGGTCCACATTCTTCCCTTCCTGGTTCCCAGTGGCCATGAGATGCCTTGTCAGAGCCCTAGGACTCCTGGACCATTGTTTGAAAACTACTCATCAGAATGACTTTTTTTTTTTTGAAGATTTTATTTATTTATTTGACAGAGACACAGCGAGAGAGGGAACACAAGCAGGGGGAGTGGGAGAGGGAGAAGCAGGCTTCCCGCCAAGCAGGGAGCCTGATGCGGGGCTCGATTCTAGGACCCTGGGATCATGACCTGAGCCGAAGGCAGATGCTTAATGCCTGAGCCACCCAGGAGCCCAGGATGACTTTTTTGAGTCAGATCTTGCATTTCTGATGCATTGAGCCTTTTAACTCCCCTCCTTTTACCTCCAACTTGTGCTGGATGAAGCTAAAAAATAAAGAGAAAAAAGCAAATGTCGAGGAACCTGAAACAAATCAAAGAGCACAACTCAAACCTGTGTTTTTATCTATTCAGAATGGCAGTGGACCAAAAAAAGATAAAAGAATAAACCCTCAGTAAAAACAATTTTCTGTTGAGATTACAAGTCAAGATAGCTTCTTCTCTTTTGCATGTTAATTACAATTTGGATTTATGATCTGTGATAGGATGATCAATCAGTCTTAACTGCATTTTTAGATGGTAGGCACTGCACAGATGGGTGCTGGGATTGACGTCACCCAGTGTTATGTCATTTCTGGCAAACTCCACCTGGATGTGCTTTGAATGATTTTGTTGTTCTTTTTGCTAAGCTGACGTGTGGTCCACTTCAGGCACAGATCATGATCAAGCTACCGACCCTTTTGGGGATCATCCTCCTCTGCAGGCATGAGAAGTTAAGGAAATATTCTCATTCTGTTCATCCCTTCTTATCCTACTTTTCTAAGGGAAGAATGAAAGTGTGAGAAGGAGCAAAGGAGAGACCAACAATGTGGGGGAGGGGGGGAGAAGCCCGTGGTGGGATATCAGGCATGTCTGGAGCCACGGCATTTGCTAAGGACAGCTACAAGTAGGCATTTCAGATTCTTCTCTCTGGCCCAGAATTTCCCATTCGGCTAAAAGGAGAAATGCACTAAGTATCTGGCAAATTTGCTGCAGGGCTACCCAGGAAACCTCCCCAGTACTGATGTTCGGCTGCTTCTCAGGTCCCAAGCTGCTTTCCAGCGCAGGAAATATGAGTGCCCTGCTCAGCAACAGGGGCCTGGGTACTTCTTAGGGCCTATGGATCTTCCAGTTTAACTGAAGACAGTGAATGACCAGGTTTTACCTTCTTCCTTCTCTACTGAGAACCTGAGGCCAGGTGTTATGTGCAGGTAGTTGAGTTCGAAGATGAACCTAAAAAACACAAGTGAGGGAATGACAGTGTGAGATGGAAAAGACAGAAAGTCCGTTAAGGACATAATAATAGGTGGATTACTACTGTCGGCAGTTGGGGCTCAATCCTTCTGGGGCCCTCAAATTGTGTGTCCTATGATTTGGAGACTGGGACATTGATCTGCTCATTTATGCCTCCCCTTGGGTGAAGGGTGCCTCCAGCAGTGATGACCCCACACTTCTGGTTGTAACTGAGTGGATTGGGGCAAGTTCTCTTGATGTCAGAGAAAGCCCTTTGGCTGAGGAGACCTAGGAACTAAACAGAGATCAGAAGCTGTCAACAGGTGAGAAATTGTCTACCCACACCTGCAGCTGAACTTAGCTATAGCCTTGTGCCTAGAAAAGGGCCTAGTACTATTCTCTGAATAATAGGGGAATCAAAAAATATTTATTACATTAAATAACATAAAGATATTTTATTATAATCTAGACTAAAGCAGCTTAAAGCGAGGTGATCAGTTGATTGGACAAAAGTTTTTGAAGAGAAGAAACAGATAAAAGCTCAGAGAAAAAGGAAAATAGGAATAGAAAGGGTATTTCTATAGGTTGAAAAGGTTTGTTCACACCTAGTTTTATACAAGAAAAATAAAGTGAACTAAAGCTTGTTAAAAAAAAAAAAAAGAAAGAAAAGGTTTGTTCGTTCCGAATGTATTTATTGAGCACCCATTGAGTTGCAGTGCGTAAGCATCACAAACTTCTATGCCCGCAGGAAGAGTCTATTCTAATGGCAGGGAGATTGTTCCTAGGATACATAAGTTTACAGTGTGCTTGATGATCATGAGTACTAAGGAGAACAACATGGCAGAGAGGGGGACTAGGAGGTGTGGGGCTGGGGACAGTCCCTAATTTTAAAAAGGCTGGGCAAGGTGGGCTCACTAAGAAGGTGACTGAAGTCGGCGAGGGAGCCCTGAGCATATCTAGGGAGAAACATTCCAGGCAGAGGAACAGCAGGTAGAAATCCCTGAGGCAGGAACATGCCTATGGGGAGGAGAAATAATTTTCCCTCTACCCTTCTGAGTTCTTGGCGGAAACGTCTATAATAAAGCAGATTAACAAGAGAAGAACAAGCAGAACCCAGGAAAAATGAGTAACCCAAAGAGGTGACTTAAATACCATCTTAATAGGGAAAGGGAAGGGGGAATATAGACCTCTTAGGGGAGAGTCAGTGATTTTTAGGCAAGATGAATGGGATCTTGGAAAGAAATAAGTGAGAGGTATGAGAGTTTGTGACAAAGCTTCTCTGGATATAGTGTTGACCTGTAGTCTCCTCACCTGTGATGAAACTCCCCAGGAGGGGATTTTTGATAAGTGAGTTCCTTTTGGAAGATCTGTCCCTAGGCACGTAAGGGAAGTTCAGAGAAAGCCTCTTCCTGCATTCACTTTTTTCAGGTGCTCAATATACCAAAGCAGCATATTATGGGGTGGCATATCCTGAGATACTACCATTATATTTTGGGGGTGGCATATTCTGCTACCCTCTGGCAAGTTAGATGAGTAGCAAAGAAGGCCTGTGTGGCTGAAGCAGCTGAGCAAGAGTCAGAATAAAAGGGGCTGGGTCAGACGGGGAATCTCAGAATAGATATGGTAAGCCAGGGTCAAACTTACAGGGCCTCCTATGCCTTTTTAAAAATTTACATTTTTACTCCGAGTATAATGGGATGCCATTGGGAGGTTTTGAGCAAAGATGCGTTGAGATTAAAGAGAAAAAGAGAGAAGGGCAGAAATCATAGGCCCTCACAGGGAAATGATAAATGATGATGTGGACCTGATAGCATTTGTTAGCACCTCCTGTCTTGGCCTCATTACACTGCTCTCCATGAGGGAACATTTTATACTGGGCTTGATGCATACCCACTTCCTGCCTGGATGGAAGACCCAATGATACCTGGGCGTGGATTTCTCCCACTGGCTTCTCTAAACATTTTTACTTTAAGAGGCATGTTTCATATTCAAAGACAAAACAAACATCATCCATGGTTATTTGGATACAGTGGAATAAATCCAGAGATTTCTCGCCTTCAAAGAATCTTGGAAGAGCTGTGAAACATGCTCTTTGAATTCACCTGATCTTTGCCTAGAAATCAATACTTTGAAATTATGCTCTTGTATATATTGGTTAGGTTGTAAGCAATGGGAGCTAACTTAACTGACGCAATGTGGGGTGGCCCACAGAGAAGCAGTAGTTGAAGAATTGGCCTCTGAGGGCAGTGGGAAGTCCAGGAGGACCGGACAGTGGGAGTGAATTAAGAGTTGCAGAGGTACCATTGCTGCTGGGGCAAATCAACTCTAATAACTTTGGTTTTCCTCCCCATCCTTGCAAAATTTCCCTCAAAATTCCAAGTCCTGACAGATGATCTCTGGCTTCATTTGGGCCATGTGCCTTCATTCGCATGGAATGAAGATCCCATTCATCTTGCCTAAAAATCACTTGGGCCGGAGCAAGACAGGATGCTGGACCCCACAGTGAATGGAAGGTAATCCCTCCAAAAGATTCCTGGATACTTAGGGCTCTCTAGAGAAACAGAACCAGTAGGACAGACACAGAGAGAGAGAGATGGAGATCTATATGAGGAGATTTACTCTATGAATGGGCTCATGTGGTTCTGGAGGTCAAGAAGTCCCACAATCTGCTATCTGAAAACTAAAGAACAAGGACAGCTAGTGATTTAATTAGGGGGCTGATACTATGAGTCCTGGTCTCATCGGAAGGCCTGAGAACCAAGAACGATGAGGTCTGGAGGCAAGAGAAGATGGATGTCTGAGCTGAAGTGGAGAGTGAATGCACCTTTCCTTTGCCTTTTTGTTCTGTTTGGGCCCTCAACGGATTAGGTAGTGCCCTCCTCCACTAGCATGGGCCCTCTGCTTGCTCAATTCAGCAGTTCAAACACTAATCTCTTCCAGAAACATCCTGCACAGATACACTCAGTAATACTGTTTTATCAGCTATCTGGACATCCCTTAATCCAGCCAGGTTGATACATAGTACCATCATAGTACTGTCAGTAGAGAAATATCAAATAAATGCTGAGCAGGTCCAGACAACAGATGTCCACTACAGTCTATGTCTGCACCACCCACTAGCTATGTGTGGCTATTTAAATTTAAGTTAAGATTAAGTAAAAGTAAAGAAAATGAAAAATTCAGTTCCTCCTTTGTACTAGACACATTTCAAATGTTCCAGTACCTTGTGGCTAGTGGCTTCTATTGGACAGCACATATGTAGACAAAGAAAGTTCTTTTGGACAGCACTGGTGTATATAGTAATAGTAATAAACCTGCATAAACCTTTAAGTACTTTATATTAATTTTCAATACACTCTCACTTTCATTACATTATTTAACTCCCATTTCTGTCTTTTGGTGTAGTCAGAGAGAGTAGAATATTATTTCAAGAGAAAACTGAGGCCAAGAAAGCTTGAGCAGCTAACAGTAAAGCTCACCCAGCCAGTACAAGGTCACATAGCCAATATCGGCACTAGGGGTACCTGCATCCCAGCACGAGGACCCTCGTACTGATCCTAATGTAGAGCCCAGATAATGCACAGTTTGGTGTAAAGCCACTTCTCAAGCTGTTGGAACACAGAACAATCATTTCTGTTGTCACAATTTGAGTTGTTGTACATTTCCCCATCAAAGAAATAACCATGCAGCTCTAGCAAGTGATCTTTTATGGGGGCTTTTAAAGCCTCCTTTGCCAAAGGAAACTATGTACCCATGACATAAATATGAGGGTAGACTGACAGATAGGAAATATTTTATCACAGGCTGGAGAAAAAATGGGGGAAAGAAATTCCCCCAGGCTGTTCTTCCTCAGTGACGTAGATCTTGGAAGTACACTGTCCTAGAGCGTGCATTGAGGTGCATCACCCCGGCATTTGGGTTTTGTAATTGTTGGGAGCAGACCCTTTCACAGGGGTGTGATTTAAGATGGAGCTTGTAAGTTTATAAAGCATAAGCTCTTATCACCATGCTGCAGAGCCCTTATAATGCAATTATAAAGACATTAGAATTGTTTCTATAAGCTGTACATAAAATAAGGCCCACTGATTTGTGGGACCTGGGGCAAGACTCTAAGTGCAGTCTCATTCCCCCTATGTCTAAATATTTCAAAGTTGCAAATCAAGACTGACCCAAGGCCTGAACCATGGTCCCACCTGGGCCAGGAGGGTGGCTCCTTGGAGATCTGCAGTGAGAACAGCTTCGCCCTCCAGACCAGCCGGGCTGCCTAAGAGTCTAAGTGGTCCCAGACCTGCTGGGTCAGAGCAGAGCGGGGAGCTGGGCCTAGCCTGTGATCCTTGGAGGTGACCCAATCCTCAGTCTGGGATGGATTGACTCAGTCAAGCACCTCAAGGAGCCAGGTGCAGCTCCCTGCCTCCACATGTTACTTTTTTTTTTTTTTTTAATTTATTTGACAGAGAGAGACACAGTGAGAGAGGGAACACAAGCAGGGGGAGTGGGAGAGGGAGAAGCAGGCTTCCCGCGGAGCAGGGAGCCCGATGCGGGGCTCGATCCCAGGACACTGGGATCACGACCTGCGCCGAAGGGAGACGCTTAACGACTGAGCCACCCAGGCGCCCCCACATGTTACTTTTCTGATTAAGGGCTTCCAGATAGTTCTAGGCAGCTTTCAGATAACACACTTCTGGAGCAAATGGAAGGGAGCAAACTTCTTATGTTGGAAACACAGCTGCCCAGCCAGCCACCTCAGGGTGATTTGGAGCGCCACGTTCTCTCATTTCCCTGGGGCAGGGGCTGCCTTTTCTTTGCTCCCTTGTGCATCCCTACCCCCAGCACACAGTCATCAGCTGTCGTTCCACCCTCCTCTGGCCTGCCAGACCTCCTTGACCTCATCCCTTGTCCCTTTCCTCTAAGTCCTTTTGCTTAGCCAATGACCAAACTTCCAAAAACATTTTCTCAGAAGACCAAACCAAACCAAACAAAGCATATAACAATGACCTGGTGTGTTGGAGTTTCTATTACGCGGCAACCTCTAAAGCAGAGGGCCCCAGGGGAAGGACCCACCACTTCAGCTCTCTGCAGGTCCGAGGGCTGAATTAACTCAAAAACTGTTTCATCGCATTAAAATCGTACTGCAGGACACTTTGTTCCATCTATGACTTGTCATTTTGTAGTAAATTTTGTTCAGTTCTAAGGACACAGCTTTATTCTTGTTAAAATCTTGCCCTATGTTCATTTGAGCACGAAGATCCCACTCCCCATGAAGGCACCTCTGGACATCCGTCGGCGTGCCTAATTGCTCCCTCTCTGGAGCTCAGCGTAACTGTAGGCAAAGTGGCAACGAGGAGAGGACTAGCACTCCTCAAGTGAGAGGCTTGTAGCTTAACCACAGTTCTGGCAGATGTCATTCTGGCAGACCAATTTCATCTACTTCACAGCGGGGCCCTGGACACTGTTTACCACATTTGCTTCAGGGTAATTTAAAGTTCAGCTGTGCAGACAGGCTGTGCTTGGAGACCGTGGCGTCCACTGCAGCATTTTTCAGAGGAAGTGAGACCTGAAGGTCACACAGCTAGTTAGCAGCGATTTGAACTCCATATCAGACTGCCCAGTGCCAAGTGTCTTAGCTCAGGCTGCTATACCAAGATTCCACAGACTGAGTGGCTTAAGCAACAGGTATTTATTTCTCATGGTTCTGGAGGCTGGGAAGTCTGAGATCAGGATGCCAGCGCTGTCAGCTTCTGGTGAGGGCCTTCCCCTGGCTGAATAGTCTCCGTCTCGCTGGGTTCTCACATGACAGAGAGAGAGGGCTCTGGTCTCCACCTCCCAAGAGAAGCACCCTAATCCCATCATGGGGGCTCCACCCTCATGACCTCATCTAAACCTAAATACCTCCCAAAGGCCCCACCTTCACAAACTATCATGCTGGGGGCAAGGACTTCAACATATGGATTTGGGGGAGATGCAAATACTCAGTCTATAACACCAAGTCAGTCTTTGTTATAGTCTATCACATAGCTAAATACACCCTTACCCAATCCTGGGAATACTAACTTCTAACCATTGCCTTTATCATTTAAAAAGTTCCACGATAATTTTTTGAATTATAAATGCAATGCATACTTATAGTAGACAACAGGAAAAAATGAAAGACAATAAACCTTACAATCCCACCAACGAGAGACTAACAATTGGTTTATTTTCTTCTGCACACATATGTATGTAAATATATACATATATACATCCATAAATAACATTTTCAAGAACAAACTTTGAGTCATACTATAGTTTTTTTATCCTAATTTTTTACTTTAAGTAGTCTTTCCCCTTCTCTTAAAAAATAGTTTTTGCTTTCTCATAGTTTAATGTTTTCGACTATCTGCATCATGTTTTATCTGCCTTTATGTATTGTATTATTTGGAAGATATGTATTTACTTTTAATCTTTTCAGTTTTTAACTTCTAATTTTTAGATGCATTTAAAAAACTATTTTTCTAGTTACCAAGTCAAGAAAGAAATACTTTATTTTTAGTTCAACCTACAGTAGATGAATTTAGTACATCCTTCCTTTCACTACCGCTTCATGACAAAGCCTTGGTTTTGAGGGCTTTTAGATGATGTGATTATTGTTAAAAAATGGATATATGGACATAGGAAATTATTAAGCATGTAAACCATGCATTTTATCACAGAAGATTTAAATTGTCAATTTTTCCACATTATACTAATTGTTTCCACAAGGTAGAAATACAGAGGATTGGCTTGGATCCTGGATCCCATCATCCTCAATCAGTCCCCAGTGTTTTTGCAAGTTCTCATGGGAAACTCTCCCTGTTATTACTCTAAAGCTTTAGATTCTAATACCTTTGGAGAATCTTGGCCCTAGACTAGACCACATGGAGCTGGGGCCCAATTTGTCCCATCTTATGGCCATGTCTGGAGCAGTCCTCCTTTGTTCTGATTTCAGGCCAACACCATAGAAAGATGAATCTTTTAGGAGGTGCATCAAGTGAATGAACATTTCTCCCCAATGCCTAGGGCTCTTGATCTCTGTCAACCATCTCATGCCTCTTTTCTGCATGGTCCTTTACTTATTTCTGCTTGAGCAAGATACATGAATTTAGGACAGAGATTCTCAAGTCATGTGTTGCCTTAACTGTTGCATTTTGAGCGTTTGATGTATTTTGCCCACAACTGCAGATATATCTTGAGGATGCTGTTCATTGGATGAATGACTGAGCTATGCAGGTCCTATAATGGACTGTAGAATAGGGCTACATGCTGGAAATCAGGGGCATGAATGTTAGCCCCTTGTCATGTTGGTGCCAGAGAAGGATTAGGCATTTGGTGGAACATGGGAGGACTTTGTCTTCTGACAGTGTGGTCCTGGCTGTAAAGAGGATTATTTTTAAGAAATAACATAGTATTAAGGTGGGACCATGTGAACAGTGCAATAACTAGATGCTTTCAAAGAGCATGAGATAGGGTGCCTGGGTGGCTCAGTTGGTTAAGCGACTGCCTTCAGCTCAGGTCATGATCCCAGGGTCCTGGGATCGAGTCCCGCATCGGGCTCCCTGCTCTGCGGGGAGCCTGCTTCTCCCTCTCCCACTCCCCCTGCTTGTGTTCCCTCTCTCGCTGTGTCTCTCTCTGTCAAATAAATAAATAAAATCTTTAAAAAAAACCAAAAAACAAAAAAACAAAGAGCATGAGATATTATTCTCTACTGGTATTTGTGTTATAATTATTCCTGGCTTATTTAGTGTTGGTGTTTTTTGAATGCCAAAAATTATAGAATTCCCAAAATGTGCCACAAAAACAACAAAGTAGAGAACTACTGATTTGGAACCTTCCTACTGTTACCAGTCAGAGACCATGGTCAAGACTTCCTATTGTCTGGAGAAGGGAATGAGCAGAGAAAATAGCCAACCAAAGGAGCAAAAAACATTTAATTCAGTTTTGCTAGCATACCAGGCAATCCATGTCGGTTGTTCTGGTTCTTCCTCCTTTAAACTTTACAGAGAGAACTCTCCCATCAATAGGTTAACCATGACACTCAAATTTCCATGTTTCGGAAAAACATTTATTCACCTACCATGCAAATTGCCTTCTCTCTTGGAATTTATGATAGGGAACTACAAGCATAAGGACTTTTCTGAGGAGCTTTTTCTTCTGTTATTGACCACCTCATCTATTTACCACTTCCCAACTAAATTTTCCCCCAATTCTATTAACTTCTATGTACTCAGATCCCCAGTCTTCAATTAATCGTGGGCACTTTCCAGGGATATAGATTTTAACTCTCTTGTAGGTGGCAGAGTACCCCACATTGGCTGTGACCTTGTAATTCCTTGCTCCAAACTTTCTTCGCATTTCTGTATGTTTTCAGACCAGCAAACTTGCAAGGTGTTCTATCCCTGGTTTGGTTCTCTGTGTGTCTCAAAGAGCATGCCCCTGTGGGCCTTGTAAGAGGTGATATATCTTCTGCCATTTTCATAATTTGACTGTTCCTCTACCTGAAGTCCCCAGACCCTGGAAAAGGCTGCTACTCTGACGGAGCAGGACCTTCTCCTTCTTATTTCCAGAAGGGTCTAGTTCTTGTTACTTTTGGGTAATGTGGCATTCTCCTAGCTGCATCTGAGAAACAGATTATAGAGGAAGAGAGGATTTAGAGTATTGACAACCCACCCATGCTAGATGTTACCAAGTAAAAAATGTGCTCATCCAAACTCTGGGTTCTGATATGCAAGCCTAACTAGTTTCCTAAGACTGGTGCACACTTACCTACCCCATGGAGGTTACCCATAGGCCATGCAATTGGCCTCCTTGGTTACTAGTGACATAGGACAGGTGAGCCACAAATTGTGCTTCTCAGTTATTTCCATTGGCCAGAGAGCTGATAACAAATTCTTATTCAATTCTATGGTTTTAGAATCTCAACTGATAGTTCCTTGCCCCTAGTGAGTCTGTGTGGAATTTTGACCTGCTCATAGTAAAAGCAATAAGTCATTCACCTAGTGCAAGATTTGTAGTCTCTTAGTTTTTAACTATTCACGTTATACATCAGTAGTCACCAAGATAACTCTTTGTTTTGCTGGTCTCTGCTCACTTAGAAATCTGCACATAATTCTTTCTCAGAGTATTGTTTGATATTCTTAGTTTCCAGTGCTGTTGTGATGTAGTGCCTTTTATTTTTTCAAACCTTCTTCAGCAACTTGTAAGCAGGAAAGTCAGGAAGTGTGAGCCACCTGCTGTCTTAATTTGACACCTGGTCTCACTGCTTTCAAGCTCCTATACTTCAAAGCACTTTTACAAGTGAATCACTGTTGTTACGTGGGTCTTTGACTGAAAGGAATTTAGACAACCAGGCTTAAAACAGCCAAGACATGCTTTGTACATGTGACTTGGTCAAAATCAAATAAAACAACCCTTTCAGCATTGGGTTATATTTTCCGTAGCTAGGGAATCTGGGAAATAACTAAATAACTCATTCTTAGTTTGATGACTACTCCATTAGGGCAAGTAATGTGAACGAACAAATAATAACCAGCTGTATTTTAATCCAAGAAATTACTTTCTTCTTCAGTCCTGGATCTGAAATCATTTCTACACTAAAGTGAAGATGAAGTCTCTTTAGATCATTAACACAAATAATTTCCTCTCAGTGTATAGCAGTCTACTTTGAATTACCCGTTGGTGAAGGGAGATAGGGTCAATGAAACAGCAATAATACAGATACCCATTTTAGCCAAAAGTTGCAACCTTTTTTGAGAACTATCTTAAAAGCTGTCTTATTGCTTTGAAATGAAATTGCTTTCATTTCCCCCTTTTCTTTTGGGTCTGCTAAGGAGCAGTGAAACAGACCAAATGGAAACAGCAGAAAGGAGAAAGAAGGGGGTTGGGAGATAAACGAAATCTGTTTCTTTTGCATTCTTTAGAATGCAGAGTAGCTCCTGGCATAGAGTAGATGCTCAATAAATGTTTGTCAAATTAAATATGTAACCTGAATACTCAGAATAAGAATTTGGGCTCTTTGTCTTGCCTGAAAACAGGAGCTTTTACTCCTAGAAAATTTGGTTGGCTAGAGGAAAAAACTCTTAAGTGCCTTGAAGAAAAAAGTAACTGGTGATATGTTGCTTATAACTGGAGTCTGGCACAAGGCAACCACATGGTAGGGTTGGGGGAGGGATATTATTTGGAAGGGCCAGCTTGTATTGATCGGTAAGGAGAATACAGTAGTAACCAAATGGGTCAGTCAAGCTAGGGGCTGGACTTCGTCTGACTGGAGCCAATGCAGGTATCAAACAGATAACACAATGTTAGATATAAACCTTGTCCACCTTTCGGATTGCCTCCCATCCTCCTTTCTCTTTATGGTTTGGTATCACACCTGTGTTAAGTAGCCTGTCTACCTCTAGATGTAAATGGAAGGACACATTCTGGAGTGTAGGACCTGTTTTTTTAAGAGGCTCCGGGGGATTAGATGACACAACCCAGAAGTGTGTGTGAAGAGGGTAGTCAGCTTCCTGCGTGTAAACTTGACCAAAAAGAAATGGGAAATAGGAGTCCTCCCTGCCTCCTTACCTCCAAGACTTGCTCCAGGATGACATTTCTTTCTTTCTTTTTTTTTTTTTTTTAAAGATTTTATTTATTTATTTGAGACAGAGTGAATGAGAGAGAGCACATGAGAGGGGGGAGGGTCAGAAGGAGAAGCAGACTCCCTGCCGAGCAGGGAGCCCGATGCGGGACTCGATCCAGGGACTCCAGGATCATGACCTGAGCCGAAGGCAGTCGCTTTACCAACTGAGCCACCCAGGCGCCCCGGATGACATTTCTGTTTGCGTATTTTCTGGAGAAGTCCTCTGTGTTGGGCAAACATGGCTGCTGCCTGGCCAGTCTGCTACTTTTTCTCCTCTTGCTCTCACTGGTCTGGTTTTTCATTTCCCAACTAAAGAATCATCCTTCCAATTCTTTTTTTAGTTTCTGCTTTCTAAAGGATTAGGATTAAAATACTGACTGCCCTAAAGCTTCCTCATCCTGGGCTCCTTACCTGAACTCTTTCCTTTTAATATTTTCCAGCTCTAATCCAGTGACATGAAGAGAGAAATCCTTCCTTCCTCAAAGATCATGCTCTTCTTTTACTTTGTATTTCTAAATAACTAATATTTATTATAATGTGAAAGAATTTCCCTAAGGAACTATGTGTGTGGTGGGGCAAGGGGTGTATAAATTGTATCCTGAACATCACAATTTCCTGTTGCATCTAAGAGCTGTTGGACAATATCAAGTATTCTAACGTATGTGGAGTAGGAATCCAAGAAGGAGAAGAGAGATAGTCCAGAAAAAATGGCTGAAGAAATAATGGCTGAGGCTTTTCCAAAATGAATGACAGAAACCAACCCACAAATCCAAGGGTCTCAGAGAACACACACACGCACATAATACCACCCCTTTTTCCAAATATACACACCCATGCAAATCATAATGAAACTATTGAAAACAGAAGACAAAAATAAAATTTTAAAGTCAGAGCAAAAGGGAACATCACATATAGAGGAACAAAGACACAAAAACAAAGAATTACAGTGAATTTTTTGTCAGAAACTATGCAAACCAGAAAGTAATAGAGGAACTTCTTTAAAGTTAATTCTATACCCCTGAAAATGTGTTTTAAAAAAATAAAGGAAAAATGAGGGTTGTTTATTTATTTTTTTTTCAGACAAGAGGGAATTCATTTGCAGAAGACCTACTCTGAATGAAATAGTAACAGATATTCTTTATGGAGAAAGACTATGAGAGAGGACTGCAACTTGGACTTAGGCAAAGAAATGAACACTGAAAATGGAAGTAACGACGGTAAATTTATTTAAAAGTTTTAAAATTGCTCTAAAGCAGTGGTTTTCTTTTTTAAAAAAATATTTATTTATTTGACAGAGAGAGAGAGAGTGAGCACAAATAGGCAGAGCGGCAGGCAGAGGGACAAGAAGACTTCCTGCTGAGCAGGAGCCCCATGTGGGACTCGATCCCAGGACCCTGGGATCATCACCTGAGCTGAAGGCAGACGCTTAACTGACTGAGCCACCAAGGTGCCCCTAAAGCAGTGGTTTTCAACTGGGGGGAATCCCCTTCCTTGCTCTTCCCTCAGGGACACTGGCAGTCTCTGGAGACATTTTTGGTTGTGGCACGGGGGTGATGCTGCTGCTACCTAGTGGAGAGAGGTCAGGAATACTGTTAAACATCACAGTGCGTGGGAAAGCCTCACACAACAATTATCCAGTCCAAAATGTTAATGTTGCTTAGATGGAGAAACTTTGTTCTGAAAGATAACTGTATAAGGTAAAAAAAAAAGTAACAAGGTCCTGTGTGATTATAGCATATATAAGGGTAGAAGGTACAATAGTAATAGCACAAAAAACAAGAGAGGCAATGGGACTATAGAATTATAGTATCCTTACGCTACACAGGAATTTCAAGGTAGAATCTTGTTAATTAAAGATGTATATTTTAGGGGCGCCCGTGGCTGGGTCAGTTGAGTGTCCAACTCTTGGCTTTGGCTCAGGTCATGACCTCAGGGTGGTGAGATGGAGCCCTGCTCCGCACTCAGCAGGAGTCTGCTTGAGATTCTCTCTCTCCCTGCTCGTGCTCTCTCTCTGTCTCTGTCTCTCTCTAAAAAAAAAAAAAAGATCTTAAAAAAAGGATGTTTATTTTAAAATCTAGGACAACCCCTCAAAAATAATGGAGATGAGTGGAATACTAAAATACACTCAATTAATAAAGGATAAAGCTGCAAAGGAGAGAGAAACTAAAGGACAGGTGGGACAAATATAAAACTGCTTGCAAAATGGTAGATTTGAATCCAGCCATTTCAACAATCATATAAAAATCATTTTATGGGTCCTTCATTACCTTAATATCAAAACCAAACAAAGATATTACAAGAAAAGAACTTAAAAAAAGGAAAAGAACTTTATATTAAATCCCTCATGAATATAGACATAATTATCCTCAACAAAAATATTAGCAAATTGAACCTAGCAATATTAAAAAAAATGATATTGCATAACAGCTGGGTTTTATCCTGAGTGTGTAATACTGGTTCAATACTGAAAAAAAAAAGTCAATCTCGGGGTGCCTGGGTGGCTCAGTTGTTAAGCCTCTGCCTTCGGCTCAGGTCATGATCCCAGGGTCCTGGAATCGAGCCCCGCATCGGGCTCCTGGCTCAGCGGGAAGCCTGCTTCTCCCTTTCCCACTCCCCCTGCTGTGTTCCCTCTCTCGCTGTCTCTCTCTTTGTCAAATAAATAAATAAATAAATCTTTAAAAAGAAAAAGAAAAAGAAAAAGAAACCAATCTATGTAACTCATCATATTAATGGTTTAAAGAAGAAAACCCACATGATTATATCACTAGATGCAGAAAAAATATTTGACAAAATTCATCATCTGTTCTTGATAAAAAGTCTCAGCAAGCTAGTAATAGGAAAAAGCGTATATATAAAAACCCTATAGCTAACATTATTCTTAACGATGAAAGACTGAATTCTTACCCTGTAAAATCAAGAACAAAGCAAGAATGTCACTCTTACCACTCCTATAATTTATAGTACTAGATGTCTTAGCTAGTACAATAAAGCAATAAAAAGAAATAAAAGTTATACAGACTGAAGGAAGAAAGAAATCTTGTCCTATTTGCAGATAACATGCTTATTTAGAAAATCTCAAGGAATTTGCAGAAAGGCTCCTGAACTAATAAGTTTATAAAAATTGCAGGATTCAAGGTCAACACACAAAAATTAACTGTATTTCTATACACTAGCAACAATCAATTAGGAACCATAATTTAAAAATGATTATCGCCTTCAAGGCAGTATGGTACTGGCACAAAAACAGACACAGATCAGTGGAGCAGAATAGAAAACCCAGAAATGAACCCACAACTATATGGTCAATTAATCTCTGACAAAGCAGGAAAGACTATCCAATGGAAAAAAGACAGTCTCTTCAACAATTGTGTTGGGAAAACTGGACAGCAAGGTGCAAAAGAATGAAACTGTGCCACTTTCTTACATCATACACAAAAATAAATTCAGAATGGATTAAAGACCTAAATGTGAGACAGGAAACCATTGAAATCCTAGAGGAGAACACAGGCAGTAACCTGTTTGATATGGGCCGTAGCAACTTCTTACTAGATATATCTCCTGAGGCAAGGGAAAAAAAGCAAAAATAAAGCATTGGGACTACATCAAAATAAAAAGCTCTGCACAGCAAAGGAAACAATCAACAAACTAAAAGGCAACTTATGGAATGAGAGAAGATATTTGCAGATGACATATCTGATAAAGGGTTGATAGTCAAAATCTATAAGGAACTTATAAAACTCAACACTCAAAAAACAATCTAATTAAAAAATGAGTAGAAGACATCATTAGACATTTTTCCAAAGAAGACATCCAGATGGCTAAGAGACACATGAAAAGATGCTCAGTATCACTCATCATCAGGGAAATACAAATCAAAACTATAATATCACCTCAACACTAGTCAGATTGGCTAAAATCAACAACACAGGAAACCACAGGTGTTATGGAAGTACCTCAAAACGTTAAAAATAGAACTACCCTATGACCCAGCAATTGCACTACTGGGTATTTACCCAAGGGATACAAAAATACTGATTTGAAGGGATACATGCATCCCAATGTTTATAGCAACATTATCTACAATAGCCAAATTATGGAAAGAGCCCAAATGCCCATCAACTGATGAATGGATAAAGAAGATGTGATATATATATATATATATATATATATATATATATATATATATAT